>NC_066841.1:2468920-2768920 GCF_001640805.2 Lates calcarifer | reverse complement strand
CCCACCAAGCATTTTGCACCGGACCCGAACCTCGTGATTGACGTTAGTTTGAAGCCCAAAAAGGGAGCGATGTGTGCTTTTCACAAGGTCAACCTGTGGTGAAGAAAATATCCAACGTGATATAATGTTTACTATAAAAATCAATCAAGCTGTTGCACATAAAAGTAAGGTTTAGTAGAGTAGAATCAAACTTTAGAGACACCCACTGCTTGCCATTGGTCAGACTTGATGTCGCGGTAGTGGACCTCGTATTGCAGCGTCATCCATCCCATCGCCACGTCTGCGGACTGAGGAGGCTTCCAGCTCAGCATAATGTCGTAGTAAGTGCCGGTAAAACTCACATTCAGCAGTGTCCAGTTCAGGCCGAATGGCGTATCTGGTTGCACTGCAGAGCAGAATTTTTTTATCATCAGCAGTTAAACAGAACCTCAGGGTTTCAAACAGTACAGGCTTCCAAAAACGTACTCATGGATTATTTCTATTATGTGTGAGGTGCGATCAAAAAGTTCCAAGACTGATTCTATTGGGAATGAACGGAGCACGGTACGGTAGTACGCATGCAGCAGGTGGCCAATAGGCCTGGGATGACCCAACCTTCATGGGTCACCAGTGGCAAGAAGTGGATCTAATGCTACAACCTAGAGATTAAACTGCAGTCTTGGCAGTCTCCGAGACCAAAGACGGTAAATGAATTCATCCCCCAGGATCAGACTGTCAACGCCAAGTTCTACTGCACCAATCTGAAGTGCCTGAGGAGGATGTTTGGCACAAATGACTTGAACTATGGTGCAAGGACAACTGGGTGCTCCATAGTGACAACATGCCTCCTGACAGAGCACTGAAAACATTTGAGTTTTCTGGCTGCACCAACACAATCGTCATTCCCTACCCAACCTACTTGCTGGAATTGGCTCCTCTGTCGCTTCTGTTCTGACAAAGGGACTTTCGAGGAGTGTTGGAGGTGTGGCAGGGACAAAGGCAGCAGTGTATTGTTGCACAAGGGGATAGTGATCAAATTCAAACCAGGTATGGTTTTTGCTTGCCACAGAGACAGTCTCTGAACTTTTTGATGACACCTTGTACAGGTGGTGGAGGCGTGTTTGTCTGAACCAGGCAGTTGTTCACTGGAATAAACTAATTATTCTGTTAAGGAAAATTGATTGATTGCTGAACAAAATGTGATTCCAACACCATGTGGGACAAAACCCTGGAAACCAGCCACAGTCCAGTAAACTCACCGATATCTTGGACGTTGAAGTGGTTCTCGTCATAGAGGACGGCTTCATCCCTCGACCGCAGCTGGACGCTGTAATACGTCCAGACAGATGTGTGGTTCTCATTGAAGAAGCACTCGTTTGGTCGGTCAGTGCTGTAGTGAGGACACTCGCTCCACTCTTTGGGAGAGGCGAGGGTGGGTCTGCGAGGTGAGGGAAAGATAATATGTGATCTAAAACAGTCTGAAAATCTACTGAAAAAGTTATGAATATGACATGACATGACATGACATGTTCCTTCATTACCATAAACACACACATAGTATTTTACTTTTGACTCAATCCCACTAACACATTGTTGGTTTTGTTCTGTTTGTTGAATTTGTCGACAACTAAATAAAAACTATAGAATAATTCCAGCCTTATCTTTTCCAACAGCAACTCGGAGAAGCCTTGGTTTGCATTAGCAAAGAATATAAGTCAGTAAAACTCAAAACCTGACTATGCATTTTTAAAAGTAACTAGGTTACAGCTGAGTGTAACCCTGAAGTGGACCTTTACCTTCTTCAACACAGGGTGAACAGGTGCACCATGTGCCAGGTGAGGCTTCAACACAACTACATACACATTTGAGTTATAAAAGCAGCGATACCAGTAGACCTCGTAGACCAGTAGACGATTATTAAACTTTCCTCTCCTCTTTATTATTAGTGTCACTTATTGTAAATTGCTCCTTTAATTCTTTTTAATCTTAATCTATACTTGAAGACACATAAAGACATAACAGAAAACTAAATAAGGTAAAGCTGAAATGCACTTGAATGTTTTTTGTTTTCAGTTTTTTGCTTGTTTTTAAATGATCCTTTCCTTCATGCACATCGTTTAAAAAAACCTTCAATTTCCTCGAAAGCACAGAGAAACCACATATTTCTGATAGTGATGACTACGTTTTTCCAGCCTCACTTTTTGTTGATGTAAAACAAGCGGAGGTCTCCGGGCTCGGAGAGGTTCTGGAAAGAGCCGACATTCCATCTGCAGTGGAAAGTCTCCATGTTGGCGGAGACGCAGCCAACGAGGTGTGGGCGCCTCTGGGGGAGGACTACAGGGAGACAGAGAGGGAGAATAATTACATATTTAATCCTGTTTTATACTGTAAAGACCATGTTTTTTTGGTTTTTTTTGGTGTTGCTGTTATGACTCAGTGTTGCTTTTGAGGATGGCTAAGCCGCACTTCAGGGACAGGGTAATAACTGTAACCTAACTCCAGGGGAGCAGCCCAGCCGCAGGGCAAACATCAGCATTTTCCTGGAAGTCATTTTACTGCTCTTCAAGAGAAAGCTGCACAGCCAGAGAGTTCACTGCCACGGCTGCAGTGAGATAAGCTATTTGCTCTCCCTATACTAAGAAACACACTTGCACAGAAAACACCATGTGGATCCTGTTTTAGACTGGCGGCGTTAACTCAAATAATTTGCACACAGAGCACGTTTCTACAGCTCTCTCAGAGCTGACCTTAGCTGTGCTCCAATTCCTGTCTGTCTTGCTGTGAAAGTGAGAAAACTGAGTGCACTTTAAGCTGACTGTTCACAGTTTATTTTCTGAGAGTGCTGTAGGGAGATGCTACCGTTGCACAATGCAGTGAATAAAAAAAGAAATGCAGGAGCTCCTCACAATTTAAACAGACTGTGTGTGGTGTTGAGTCGGCTCCAGAAAGATCTAGGAAACCAAACAAACAAAGTACTGGATTCTATTCTATTCAAATAATGCTTTTGTTTGCCCTGGGTTTAAGTTATCCTTCTAATAAAACAGAGGTCTTTGCAGTTTATTTTGTGGTGTTCACAGCACTGAAAAATGACCTAAAGAACTCAGCAGCTTGGAAACTATTTCTTTGCGTTAAGAAGTCAGTGCTGATTATCAAAAATAACTGGGGAAAATATCTAAAAACTGGAGAATGGCTGACGCAGCAGCTAGTCAAAATTCATTAAAAATCGAATAGATCTTATTAAGTCTCAAATAATGATACTGGAATTGGCCTCAGAGCTCCACTATCCAGGGTTCTGGTCTACGTGTTACACCAAAGGGCCACTTCTTCTGGAGCTTTCAATCACATCTCACAGTGCTGAGGTTGTTAAGTGAGGGAACATATTTGCTGAACTGCCCCTTTAAACACCGCTCATTGTATTACAAGGAGGTTTTGTGGTCAGCGGCAGGACTCAGCTGACCACATCAGCACCTCAGGGGAGGAACAACAACGCACACTGGCTCAGTACCGAGAAGTGTCAGGACAAGATGGCTCGTCTGCAGCTGAGAGGCAGCGCCGGGAGCAGATGATGAATACCTCTGGCCTGCTTAGGGTGCTTCAGGGAAGGGGAGTTACTGGTTAAAAATAACCTGTTTACCAGATCCCCGACTGCTCCTCAGGACTGCACTTAGCTCAGGATTAAGAGTAAAATCAATCTGACACTCAGTTATGTGGAGCATTTTTGTGGCTCACGTTATTGTGATAAATGAGGAGATGGGTGGTTTGTCTTGTCTGCTGGTGTGACATGAAAAATGTGTTAAAAAAAAAAGTCTGTCATATTGATTTATTAGATTTTCAAAATCCCATTTTGCTGCATCATTTATACTGAGATATCTGTGGTGGTCAGGACTGAATTTACAGGATTGTTGCATTTAGCCAAAAACTGTCAGAGGGAAACATCGCACTCTTTACTCCACTTCATGTGTTCGCAACCCTTTGTCAAATTATGTTCATATGACTCATTTGTATTTACACATGGGTCATTTCATGTAAAATCAGATAAGGCTGTTGCAGCACAGTCTCAGAGTTTGTTCAGACCTTGTTTATATCATGAGGCCTGTACAATATTTCTCTTCAAGTCCTCTGTTTTCAGCCCTTCATATATTTATTTATAACCTCAAAAGGAAGCCATGTTTGTGCATTCATATCTTGACAAGCATTGAGCCTAGCCTCACAAGACTTTGTAGGACAGAGGACAACATGCAAAACCAGAAAAATGCTGCACTGCAGCATATTTCATTTCCATAAGGCCCTTAGGTTAGTGCTAAATTCCTCAACAAGAATGACATTTCTGCACCGATATAAATCATTCTTCATCATTTGAACCAACATTTTGTGCCTCCATATCTCAATGATTACTGACTTCATGTGTTATAGGATTTGTAAGAAATAAAGGACAAACATGTTTCCAGTTTGTTCACAGGAACAGAGGACGTCTGTGTCTTTGCTGAGGTCCTGGTTATGGAGAATACGTGAGGTATTCTGATAAAAACCTCTGGTATATATACAGAGAAATAAGCACAAGCTCAGGTGGAAGCGTCTAAATGTGTTTCAACATAAAAAGTTTGATGTGTTCAAAGCCTATATGTAATTTTACAGCACACATGTGGAGACTGTACCGATGCTCACACATGGTGAAATCATCAGTATATGTTCTTACATGTTATGGAGAAAACACAAGTTCCAAGTCAGTCCTGTTGTTTGAGTTACATGATTCAAGGATAACAGCTGTCGTCACATGTTAGAAGTTAAAATCAAAGGCTTTAATCAGATGGATATTTCATGGTGAAATTCATTAAATCATGGACACACAGATGCTAAAAAAGAGCTGAGAAACAACAACACGTGATCATGAAATAACCATCTGAATAAAGGCCAGAAGACTGCTGCGGATTTTTTCTTTTTTAAACTTTTGCGTTCTCCACCAAAGAGCAGACCCTGTTATTTCCTCATTAAATGAAGTTATTTGAACTTTTTATTGAGTATTTGTTAAAGAAAATAAGGGATATAAACTTAACTACTCACATTAATAACCTGTCGTAAAATAAGCAGACAGAAAACGTGATCGGAGATAACGAGGGAAAACCCTGCTTCTTTATCACGGACTGTGTATTTATCCATGCAGGGAACATGGAAGCACATTGGCACTTATATGTTTAATGTCCAAGAGGCAGGGTTGTTTATTCAATGACTATAGTTCACATTTATTCATCTGTCAGGGGCTTTTATCTAAAGCGATTTGGAAGTAAGGGACGACACTAAAGCTCCAGCGCAGTAGGAGACCTTGAAGTACTAAGAGCTAAATCTGTTCAATAAGACTAAGTGCGGGGACATCAGGTGGAGAGCGACACTGAAAGTGCACAGTATGTTGCAGATGTGCTGTAAAACACAGAATTTATCTAGTTTCAAGTCAAATTCTGGAGGCAGGACTTTTACTTTTCAGTGTTTTCACATTGTAGTTTTGCAGCTTCAGCTGAACAGGATCTGAATATTTCTTCCACTGCTGAGGAAGAGCAAATGGTGTCAAGCTCTCACACAGTGCCCCTTTGCATACATACACTGTGTCAGGATCACCTTGCAGACTGACAGGCTTCATTTTTGTGCTCGTGCGTCAAAGTGAGTGCTGTGCCGTGTTTGCTCAACAGCTGCCAAGCAGAGTTCACTTCTGGTGTAAGTAAACATGTGAGCACAGCAGATGTGGAGTGCTTTCTGAGCACAGTCGGTAGATCCACGAAACAGAAAACACAGACCATTTCTGAGGCGGTAATATCAATTTGCAGCGTTTTCTCTCTCACAGGAGCCCTCTTCCTGAGAGAGTACCTCAGCCTCACCACAGCCTTACTGGGTAAACATGTTTACGGCATGATTTTCCTCTGAGTACTGCTGACACAGTCTATTTCTGGGTGAAACAAAACATCCTCGAACAATCTGTTTTTATAAGCCCAGACTCGTTTCCTTTTAGTTCTGATTTCAAAGCAGGAAACAGCAGCTAGAGTTAATTTCCAACAAAGGAGAAACTCATACCTGCAGCAGATCCTTTAAACTGTCGGCTCATTGTCTCCGTTTGTTTACACAATTTCTGGATGATAATTAATGTGCATTTCTGCGGTTATTAACATCTGCAGAGTGTAACGGTGGGAAGCTGTCATTAATGTCTTTCCTGCCAGCGCACAGGGCAAACGGTTATTTACAGAGTCACATGTTCAGACATCAATCAGTGCGCTCTCAGGGGGAAATACCTCATCCTCTGCATTTAGAAAAGCCATTTCCTTCCTCGGCTAAGGGCCACAATGTTCTCATCACTGATTACAGTTCTTTACTAATCTAATGAGCCTTATTGGCAAAATGTGGATAGAAAAAAACAGAGGTAGTGTGTGCCTGAAAGTGAAGAGTAAGAACCAATTAATGACCGATGTCCCGATTTCTGAGGGATATAAAGAGTGGTGCTCAGGTGAGCAGGTAGTGCACAGAGGGGTTTTAAAGCTTTTAAAGCTCCTCTGACAACAGCTGCTGCAGAGATGATGCTATGAGAGGAGAGAGGGGGAAGTAAAACAGTAAAGATGTGGGCTAGATAGAAAAACAAAAACTCACTTTAAAGCAGAGGAGAGCTGCAGATTCATCTCCTTTAACATTTACTTTATTATTATATGAAAAAAGAGGCATTTTTACATAAAAATAACAATTACAGCCGCTAAAATATCAAGATTCCTCATGATAATTTGAGTAAATATAGGTAGGGGTAGCTAATATTGCTAGTCAGCGACAAGCTGTCAGCATTAGAAAACACTGAAGATCATGAGCACGTCTAATGCATGTCTACATGCAGTTGTTTCTCCGACCAGGCGACACCAGACTGATTCGAATCACTCAACAAAATTGTGAGGTGTAGGCAGCGGTTCAGAAATCTGCAGGCCATTAAAAGTTGGCAAACTCGCCACCGAGCCTGCAAAAGAAAAAATATACCTCGCAGAGGCCACTGCTGATGTCTATGAACAAGCTCTTGGCTCTTACTCTGAATATTTTTTAGCTTCAGGGGGCGGACATGTCAGAACACAGCAGCCTTGTTAGATCTCACATAAAGTCATGAAACTACAAGGGAATAAAAATAGTAGCAGGGGCAGAGGGGGGGACACATCCTCCGATCCACACCTCCGCTGACTTACTGACGGCGTTATGTAACAAGACAAAGCACAGGATGTCCGTGCGTGACTTAAATGGTCAATGCAGACCCAGTTTACATCTGTGGATAAAACACAGCTCGTGTATGCAAATATGTCGCCTTTCCACTGCCTCTGAGGCTCTGTTTGGTAGAAAAACGGGGCAGGGGGAGGCTCTACTTATAAACAGCTTCTCATTGTTCAGCAGTGGAGTGCTCTCTGCTCTCCTGAATTCCTGGGAAGCCACTTCACTAGAAATCTGCTGGCCAGTTTGTGCGGCTCTCTGTGGAGGGCTTCGCTGTTGTGCAACACATTTGATATTCACTTGAGCGCCAAAGCAAAGCACAGTAACTCTGCAACTATTAATGTTTTCTATTATTGCAGGCTAACATTGTCCTGTGGCCCATTAAGAGGAGATTTATGTGAAAAATCTGTTCCATCTGGCTGTATTTTTTGAATCCAAACGAAACAGGAATTGAAAATCTGTGCGTCAGAAAACACCAGATGTTCTAAAAAAGCATCAATGTCAAGCATAAAACTCACCAACAACATTAAAGTTTTACAATAAAGATAATTTATACAAACCTGACTCAAGCCTTCAAATGCCTGCAAATATTTTAAATTCTCATCTACTCATGCACGTAAAACCAAACTGAAAAGACCAAATAAATATTAAAACAAACATACCTTGCTCTGAGGTTGATTCCAGTGCTGAAGCAGTGAGGATGTGGAGGAAGACGAAGAGGAGCATGGTGAGACCAGCAGCCATGGTGCTGAGCTGTGGAGGAAACATGTGGCGACTGTTAGTTTCTCAGTGCAGTCCACCCAGCTGAACTACACAGCCCCATGAAGGCCCTGCCCACTCCCACCATTAAACAGGGACTCCTTAACTTTTTTTTTTTTTTTTTCAAAAAGAGGAAAGGTTGGGTACACCCATGATAAAACTGTATGGAGTTACAGGACTGTAAAGCGCTTTAGATAAAGGCGTTCATCACGTAGCAGCTTATCTGTTAGATTATTCTATAGCCAAACAGTCGACTGGGTGAGCGCTCACTTTGCAAATATTTTGCTAAATACTTGAAATTTGAACTCCCCAGGACAAGAACCCCACAGAACCCTTTGTCCTCTAAATGTTTTTTGGTTTCTAAACAGCAGAAATAAGCCGAATTGACACTTCAACTGTTTTCAGTTTTTAAACTTTTTAAACTCCTTTAAGGACTTTGCACTTTCAGCTCCTTGTACAGTATCACTCTCATTAACATTTTAACTCCTTTCACTGCCTTCTACTTATGCTCACACTTCCACTCCTTGCAGCACTTTCACTGTCACTTCAGCTTCACTTTTTTTAACACTAATTTATCTCAAAAATGTTTTTACACTTGAACTAACACAAATGTATATCATTACTTCACTTCAGCAGGCTCTTTTTGTCACATCCACTCCAACTTATGCCTCAACTCCTTTCACTGCTTACTTCAACTGACACTTCAACTCCTTTCAGCACTTGACTTCAACTAATACTGTACTTTATCACTTCACATCAGCTTTACTCTTGAACTGACACTTAAACTTCTTTTACCAACTTCCTCCAGGAAGTTTATCTCCTTTTAGGATGCCACTTCAACTTTCTTCATTACTTACAGTTAATGTTTAAATTCAGCTAACACTTCAACTGCATCCAGCTCTTTTTCTTCACCTGATACTGTACTTTAACTCCACCCAGTGCCTCAATTTAACTCAGCATGTACACTTAAACTGACACTTCAGCTCCTTTCAGTGCTTGCATGTTCACTCTTTAACCAAAACTAACTCTTTTCAGGACTTCACATTGACACTTCAAGCTTTTTTAAAATCACACCTCACTGACACTTTGCCTCCTTTTATTGCTTTTACTTCATGTGTCCATTTTCAACTCCTTTCATCACTTCCACTTCAACTGATAGGAGTCTTTCAACTTCATTCAGAGCTTAAACTCGAAATTCATCCAGTGCCAGCTCTTAACTGAACCTAAAACAATTAGGACGTCTATTAAACTCCCACTTCAACTTATTTCAATGATGCTGTTCAACTAGTTTGAGTGCTTCAACTTAAGATACAGTTTTATTCCCTTTATAAAATCTCCAAAGTCTCAAAACAATTGCAAATAAATTTTAATTTCAAATGTTTCAGCTATTTTTTCAGCATATTTTCTTCAGAAAATTCAGACTTTTCTGGTGTTAATATTGTTTTCATGTAATTTAAAACACTTTGAAATAAAGATCTAAGTGATGAATCATAGTACGCGGCATTTATTGGACAGCGGGGAGGACCACAGCAGGTCTAAATCACAATCAGCGCATGTTTTATTCATTATTTTCTTCTTGGTACTCACACTCTTTATCCTTCCTGGAGAGGTGTGTTTCGAAACAGTAAACAGTTTTGTTCTGAACATGACATTGCATCTCCGGCCAGCAGCAGCACTGGGCTCCAGCCAACACTTGTGAAATCCATCCCTACTACATTCTGGGACTCATTTAGATCTTGTTTACTTATCCTTGTATGGGATTTGTATTAATTCGTCTTCTGCATGCATGAGGTTTTCAACCCCCAAAGCCTGGGCCCCATGTGAAGTTTTACAGAGGAGACTTCTCAGCCTGATACAGTGTTTAGAATATATTTTAAAAATACTTCACGGTATCTTCAAGATATATTTTTTGGCTGCTTTTGTACCAGGATAAAAAAAACAGCAACATCATTTTCAGATTTTGATGGCAACTTAAGACCTTGTGTATTTGTGATAAATGACCAGGTGTCTTTGAGGTGCAAAATACTTTTGACCCTGTTATACAAACAATGGACTTTTGAGACAGTAACAAATGAGAAGATAATGTTAAAATGTTAATTAGAAACAACTTCAAGAGTCAATTAATCATTTAAGTTGTTTATCAAGTGTGAGGAAATTTAAAGAAATTCCCTCGAGGTCTTTTAACTCTCAAACGTCAGTATCAGCCTCTAAAGTTCAGTATTCGTCGGCTCAATATGCTAAAAATAATAAATGCTACATGATCTTTCCCTTGTGTTCAGTTAAGTCGAGAGTCAGGTGTGAGAATTACTGCTCATAAACTTCTCAGCATCATAATCTCTATTTACAACGGATGATCTAAACTGAAAACAGAGGAGCTCTCTCACTCTCATGCTGATAAGACAGACTAACAGACTAAACTTCCCTCTCTGCTGCAAACAACAGTCTCTGTTCAGACGAGCAGAAACAAACTCAAGTTAACCAGGGTCCTGGTTCTTCAACCGCCAAATTGGGAAGTCCAAATCTTTACATGTTATAACGACATCCTTGTTTTTGACGTCACAGACTCATTAATTTTTTATGTTTTTGAAGAAGAAACCGCAAATGTCAGCGAACCTCAGAGTGAAAAACATGATATTATTGTACGAAAGTGAGATTTCACTTTGAGCAAAGAGGAAGCTGAATACATGGACCAACGGGGGGAACTCGCTTACAATTTAAAATTAGAAGTTCTCACGTCCGTTCATTCATTCATCACAGAACTTCATGAGATGTTCATGTATTTATCTATAAAACACTTTAATTAAGGTAATTTAAAGCCACAAAAATGTTAAAATATTTTGTAACTATGAACAAAAAAGTGTGAAAGCTGCAGATTCCTTCTTTTTTTTATAATCTACAATACAACTAACAGCCATCAGATAAATGAATCCTACATTAAACTAATATTTTCAGGGCTACATCTAACAGTTATTCTCATTTTTATATACAATAAATAATGTTTATTCAATAAAATATCAGGAAAAAACTGAAAATGCATGTTAATATAATAGTTTTTTCTTTTCTAATGTCTTATGTTGTCCAATCAACAGCCAAAAAACCAAGAATATTCAGTTTACTGTCAAATAAGACAAAGAAAAAGAACAAATCCTCACAATTTCTAAACTGACTAACTCATAATATTCACACACACACACACACACACACACACACACACACACACATTCCAATAAAGTAACTTAAGTTCTTCAAAACTGAACCTCGTAGTAACTTTTCCACCTTTTACCACCTCAACTCTTAACAGATGTATGTGTGAATTTACACCTGGACAAGCTACTTTCCTGCTTCACTACAGACATTCACTTACTTCACAGTATTTTCAGTTAAATGAAATTTCCATTTTGTTTTTAAACCGCTTCAGTTTAAGTTCAGACCCTCTGTATGTGTGTGTGTGGGGGGGATTATTGCGCAAGACTCGTGGAGTAAATGTAAACAAAACTCTCTGGTACATCAACAGGAGCTTTACGCTGTTTCTCCTGTGGATGAAACAGTGAAGCTTTCAGGTTATGAATCAGTTAAACCGCTCACTATCAGACTGAGTAAACGCGTGAACATGCGGGACAGACGAGAACCAACTCACCGCTGTGCTGGAGAGTGGACAGTCTTCTCCGGCCACACTGTTTCTCCACAAAAAAACACAACGAGTTTGTCCGAACAGACCGTGAACTCCCTCTAACAGCTGCTCAGGAATGAGTCTAACAGAGATCCATGCGGGGCAGACCCGAGGCTGAGGCTGCTGGCGCTGTCGAAGAAATCCTGGCTGACTGGCTGCAGGTCTGCGCTTGTGTTTGGAGGAGCAGCAGCAGCAGCAGCAGCAGCACAGCTGTCACTCTAATGTAATCTAACAGTCATGTTGTTTCTCTGAGGCAGAGAGAAGGACGCCACCTGCCGGTGTGGTGTTGGAAAAAACAACCAGCAGATCTGAGGGCAAACTGAACGGACGCTGAGGTCAGGAGGTCGTGGATCCAGGTCACCAGAATAAACATAAATGTGTATTTTTCTTATTTCATTCATTACTTTTGCTGCAGTAGGCAAAATGAAAATGTAACATAACGTACAAATATATATGTATAAACAGTTTTTATATAGTTTTGTACTTTGTGCCTTCCTTTGCCCTTTTAATCCTCTTGTTTTTGTTTATTTGTTTTCTTATTTATTTATGTCTGAACACTTGGGAACCTAATAACAATTGTAGCAATAATGCTAGAAATAGTACTAATAATTAGGTAGGTGTTGAGCTGGATCGTAGGAGCAGCAGGAGGCTTGTCATCATAGTGAAGCAACACATATACATTTTTAAGTGAAGGGAGGACATCACATTATAATACAAGAAGCTGAAGGTGGATATTTAATGTCTATATTCAGTATTTTATCTTATTCCATTTACATTTATTTAGCTTTTTTCCTTCTGTCTTTTGTGGCTGTTTTTATTGTATTATTGTATTGTGCGCTGAAGTCTGCTGTGGAGAGAAATCTTCAGATTCTCCAGCTTTGAATTTTGGCAACCTTTTAGTTAGCATTTAGATTGTGGTTTTTATGATGTTTACTGGAATGATAATCACCATATTCCATTACAAGGGAAATTCCTCCTTTTAAAATTGTGGCTATAATTAAAAGAAAGTATTTTAGATATTTATCTCAACCTGCAGAGTAACCACAACCAGTGAAATGTAGAATAGGAAAAACAGTGTCACAAAATGGAAGTGCTCAAGTAAACTACCTGATCATTTTAGTTGTATTATGATTATACCTTAACTATAGAGATAAAGAAAACCGTTTGAAACTGTATTTTTTCCACTTTAAACGTCATTGGGTCAACATGTAATGGAAGAACTCCTCCACAGTCTTTCTCAGGCTGTGGAGTCACATTTCAGGACATGTTCAGTCAGCCACTCACATGTTTTTGGCTCAATGTCGTCAGACCACACACACTCTCTGGACCACTCACACACTCCGCACATGCTCTGCATAACACACACTTAACATTTTAACGAGGCCAGTGAATCAGTCACGGTGGTGGTAGCTGGTAGTTACTGTCAGACAGCCACTCTGGTTATTTTGTTGTACGACTTTGACCACCTCCGCTGAGGCCAAACCCACCTCTTTAACCAGATCCACACCAAAATGTAATGGGTTCTTCTCTGGGCCGTGTCACATCCCGCCACCAGGTCTGCTGCAAACTGGTTCAGTAGTTTTTGTGTAGTCCTGCCAACAAACAAACAAACCAAAAGACAGACATGGTGAAGGTAAACAGTCAGGACAGGAGTGGAAAGTTTTTTTTTTAAAAGGAGTCACCACTAGATGGCAACAACAACCACACTGACCACAGTATAATCCAGTCAGACCAGACCAGTCATCAGGTGGTGGTTTGACTGGACCCAGGATGAGATCCAGATGTGGTGAGTGAGGTTTTGGTTTCTTTGGTTCTGTTAACTGGAACAGATTGTGTGTGATGATCTGAGATCTGCCACAAACTACGTCCATTTTCTAAAGAAAACTGAATGTTTCTTTATTTTCTGTGAATTGGAAGTTTTTAAAGTGTTTTTTGGTATATGGGTGGTTTTTATTACCATTCTTTTCTTTTGTTGCTGTTGCATTTTCTTTACTTGTAATGAAGTCAACATTTAGAGTTAATGACAATAATAAAATACTCATAGGTTTTAATTGCACTCAAGATGAAAACTAGAGATTTCAGAAAAAACACACTATAAACACAATATATGTGGAAATGTGTGTGTATTTTCCCTCTGTTCTTACTACATTTTTCACTGTTTTTGCTTGATTATTCTGCTCTAAGTGCTAAATAACTTTGTTATTATTCCTAAATGTGTGCAGGATATTTTCAGATGGGAAATTGTTGCAGAGGTGGATGAGAATCTGTATCAACAGCATGGCATTTAGAGCATAATTCATTCATCAAAAGTTTTAACAACTGAGAATAAGGTGGTAAAAAGATATAATTTTGAAATATAAATCTTAATATGACTATGAAGGGCTTGATAATTACAGCTGAAGCTGTAAGTGTGATTTCCATGTGTATTATGTGTTTACACAGCAGTGGATTCTGACCTTAATCTGCTTGTATCCTGCAGACTGAGCCTCTGGTTGCCTCACCAAGGACAAACAATTGTGACGCAACTACTCCTGTCCTACTTGACAAAAAAAACCTGCAGCGCTCAAAGCAAACAGGGATTATTAAATTCTTTTTTCTTACTGGAAATAAGCTCACTGTGTTGTTGGACACTAACGGCTGCTGATAAAGTTGTGGGAGAGAACACAGGGTCTCTGTTGGTGACTCACTGTGGACAGACGCTGTATAAATCTGATCGTTCATATTTGATGGATGAGAGTTTCTTCATCGGGGGAATTCCTGAAACTTGGGGTCCTGTTGAGTAATCTCCCCCACCACTGTCATAATATATGACCCTGATTGTTACAGTGCTGGACCAGAGGAGAAGGCTGAACTCTGAGGAACACATCATGAAGGTACAGTCAAACTAATACATCAAAAATGGGAGTGTTGTTTTGGTGCAGCTTGTTATGTGATCTTATCTTCTTTTTTGTTTTGTTATGATTCAGATTGAGTAAAGAGTCCTCTTGTTTCTGCTTCACAGTTGAATTTGGCTGCAGCTTTATCTTCTTTGGCATTGTTGCTCGTCTCTCTGTCTCCAGTTTGGTAGGTATTTTTATTTTTCTTTTGGCTAAAAGTAGAATAATCAGATTTTTTGGGTCTTTTGTTTAATTTTTTTTTCTCTAATCCTAAATTTATACATTATTTCAGCCTTCCTCTGTAGTACAGTGAATAGTTACATAAACTGTTACATCACTGGTGCTGCATGGTTCATAAACTTTACTTTACCATGTGTAGAGGACAATTGTTGCACCAATTTAACTCTGTTGTAAGTAAAGAGGATTCTTTTTTTTTAATTATTTGGACATTTTTAAATGTTTTAATTGCATAGAAAGAGCGGAGGCAGACAGGAAATGTGGGGAGAGAGGGAGTAGGGGAACGATCAACCGGCAGTCGAACTGGGGACCGTAACTATTCAGCTATCAGGCCACAAATTATGCTGCTGTTCTATTAACTGTTATGTCAATGTCTTATCCTCTCAGCTGTCAGCAGCCTGTGAACTGCAGATGGGGGGCGTATGGAGAGTGGTCTGAATGTGATGGCTGCACCAGGACTAAGGTACTTCAATACACACACACAGTCATATATTACTTATGAGGACACTTATATTTATTGCTTAAAATTGTGGCCAAAACATAACCTTCAATACCGAAACTCAACCCTTAAACTCTACCTAACCTAAATCACTTTAACCCTAAGTCTTAACCAGGGGGAACTAGCTTGTAACATGCTAGCTAGCTTGGAGCTAACTTGTGCTATCTAGTAGCAACAGCTTGCTGAACTTGTGCAAGTGAGTTAAAGTTCTGACGCTAAAAAGACACCAAGATAACACAGTTTCTTTTCAGGTGCGTACCCGCCACGTGGAGGTGTACGGCCAGTTTGGGGGCACGCCATGTTCAGGGGAAACCACACAAACACAACCATGTGTCCCACAGAAAAGATGTCCCCTGGAAACAGGCTGTGGAGACAGGTTTCGCTGCACCTCTGGTACAATAAAAAACACCTATTATACTGGTTATTTTTTCATAATATTGCTGTAAAATTATTTTTATTTTGGGGCTTTGTGGTCAGTTTTTCAGGGTTGAAGTCAGGGTTGCATTTTCATTGTTCATATTTCTTGTATCCCGATGCAGGTAAGTGTATCAGCCACTCTCTAGTGTGTAACGGAGACCAGGATTGTGACGATGGTGCGGACGAGAGAAGTTGCGACCAAGACAACAGCCAGTACTCATGTGACCTTGACAAAACGCCGCCCAACTCTGACCTTACGGGCAGAGGGTGAGTTCCTAAACCAGGAAGTTTAGATGTCATGTCGTCAACTGTTAGATAAAAGGCCATAAAAGGTTTGTTGCATCGTGTTTTCCAGGTATGACGTGTTAACGGGGAAACTGAGAGGTGGTGTGATCAACACTCTGAGCTTTGGAGGCCAGTGCAGGAAGGTGTTCAGTGGTGACCACAAAGTCTTCTACAGACTGCCACAGAACATCCTCAGGTACAACTTTGAGGTGAGTTGACCAAACTGTCCGATGCTGGCGTTGACTCAAGGGATCCTCAACGCTATTGTAATTCATTCTCAGGGGAAGAACATTTAATGGCAATCCATTGAATAGTTGATACGTATTTCAATCTGGATGTCGTTGCCTTTGTTTGTGCTGCAGGTGACAGTTGACAACGAAGAGAGTGATGAGTCCTACGACAGCTCCTGGGCCTACACACAGCACATCCAGGCCAACGCCTTGATAGGACACGACCGCCGCACCTTCCACAAAGAAGTCACCGACACTAAGGTAATGATATAACCTCACATATCACTTCTTATTTGAGGCTTCTTGCTTACAGTAAGTGTTGGGCGAACTCTGATCTGAACTCTTATCCTACGAATCATCCAGGCCTACAAACTGATCATCCTGAAGAATAAAGTGGCACTGGCGCAGTTCCAAAACTCTGCCCCGCAGTATCTCACCCTGGCCGAAGGTTTCTGGAAGGCCTTGTCCTCACTGCCCCTCACATACGACTACTCCGCCTACCGCCAGCTGTTGCAGATGTATGGCACTCACTACCTCTCTGAGGGCTCACTCGGGGGCGAATACCAAGGCTTGTTGGAGTTAGACCGCCAGTCATTTACCTCAAGCAGTAAGACCTTTTGGTGTCAATCCTGTTGCTGTAAACATATCCAACATACCCTTAGATTTTGAGCATTTTTACAGTTTTAAATCTGCTGTTCCTGTGGCTCTTGTGTAAAGGTACAACAACTATAGAGTACCAGAGGTGTTGGAGAAAAGTGAAACGGCGTTTCTTCAGGAAGAAAGTGAAAACCGTCTGTGAAAAACTGACGAAAGCTCTTTCATCCAAAGATGGTGAGAGAAGACCTTTGTATTTAAACTTTCAAACCACACAATGTACCCTGGACGATCAAAGAAATCAGCTGTAAACTCCACTGTCATTTGTCTACAGGACACAGTGTAAACAAATTGCCTATTAAGGTCAACATCTACGGTGGAGATCTGGCCTTCATTGGAGCTCTGACTGTTCTGGATCTGGAAAACCCAGAAAATAATGGAGAAGTCTATGATAACTGGGCCTCATCTGTCAAAGACTTCCCTGAAGTCATAGACCAGAAGGTATGACAGTCAGAACAGCTGGTTGTATCCCCTGATATATTCTGTGTATTTCTTTATATGTACCATTAATAAACCGTTTTTCCAGCTGCGTCCTCTGTATGAGTTGGTGAAGGAGGTGCAGTGTGCAGGTTTGAAAAAACTCCACCTGAAAAGAGCCATAGAGGAGTATATGGCAGAAGAGCATCCCTGTCACTGCCGACCCTGCCAGAACAATGGCCAGCCGCTGCTGACGGGCTCCGAGTGTCGCTGCGCCTGCCGGCCGGGAACCTCAGGACGAGCCTGCGAGACTGGAGCTGTGATTGGAGAGCAACCAGGTACATTTTTATTTATTCTTATGAGCGCTCTGTATAAACCTAACTGACAAAGCAACTGAAAAAAGTTAAAGGGGTTAAGTAAAAGTTTTAAGTTACCCTGGGATCCAGACAGTGTTCACAAACGAGACAGAACAAGAGAGAAAATCTTTGTTTTTTCTCTCTCAGGGGTGATCCACGGCAGCTGGAGCTGCTGGTCCTCCTGGGGATCTTGTTCCGGAGGTCAAAGGTCGAGGACTCGCAGCTGCAACAACCCAGCTCCCAGGGGAGGAGGCCACCATTGCGTTGGACTGCCAGTTGAGCAGAAACCCATGTGAGGAACCAGATATCCAGTATCTACAGTAAGGACACTTGCACTTTCTTTGATCATTGATTGTAGCTGAAAGTGATCAAATGTATAATCTAATTTAATCCAAACACTTCAGTTTCAGAAGTAACACCAGCAGGTTGCATTATTTTAGTTTTCTTACTGTAAACTGTTTGTGTGCAGGACGATGGAGCCTCAGTGCTTCAGTCTCTCTGTGACGCCACCAAAGACATGTGGTCCGCCTCCAAACCTCAGGAATGGATTCATTCAGGTGAGTCAGAAAAATTGACATTTCTATTACTGTCAACACTGCTACCTGCTGGTCGAAAATAATCTTCTCTGTAATTAGTTTCTGTGTTATATTCAGCTACTGTCTGGTAAACTGAAGCACGGGTGATTAAGTGCAGCTCGTTATGTTGTGATTTTTTTCTCAGAATCCCAAAGATTTTTACCTGGTTGGAAACACGGTGGAGTACTCCTGCGTAGACGGACATTACCTCAGTGGAGGTGCTGCGGCTCGATGTGGTGAAAACCAGAAATGGGTGACAGGAGCAATGGTTTGTAAAAGTATGTCCTCCCTTTACCAACAAGAAGTTTTTTGGGTCTTGTTGTGTATATTTTCTATGCAAATGTGGATCCAGATGCAGGTTAACTATTCCCACTGATTCTCTACTTTTTGCTCCTGTGCATTCACAAGATAAACCTCAATAATTTTATGTTTCCCTCTCTTCCTGTCCCAGGTTCCACATGTGGGATTCCCCCACTCAACAGTGAAGTTACAGCCACGCCCAACAAAGCTTCCTATCAGATTGGAGACAGGGTGTCCCTCTCCTGTCCTGCAGGATCAGAGCTGGAGGGTGAGGTGTCGGAGATCTTATGCAGTCCCAGTCTGCAGTGGTCTCCCTCTCCGGCAGATGCTCACTGTAAAGCAGGTACATTTATTGTGGAACATGTAGTCAATAAAAGTCAAATAAACAGGCTTCTGTTTCCTGTTACGGTTTCTAGAAAAGCCACATTAGCTGATAATGTATCATAACTGTGCCGTCTGTCAGCGTGTTTTGGTATTTTTCTGCCCCCTAGTGGCCAAAAATCTGTTACTGCAGCTTCAATGAAAAGAACTTAGCCTAATGCTTTCTTTATTCTACTTTAACTCAAACTGACATCTGTATTTTCTCCTCAGCGCCCACAGCTCCTTCTCCTCCATCTGACCTGAAGTGTAAACTGTGGGAGAGCGTAGGAAAAACTGGCTGTGTGTGTAAAATGCCGTTTCAGTGCTCGTGAGTATGATATTTGAGAATTATTTTTACATTTTAAACAAGGAAATGCTCAGTCTAAGTCATAAAAGCACAATTATAACATTTTTAAAATACATACTGTCTTCATTTAGGACCTCTCTGAAGTTGTGTGCCAGACTCGGCTCAAGCCCAACCCGTTTACTGGGTGTTTGTCAGCTCGGAGCTCTGCGATGTGTGGGACACAACTTCACCTTGGCCACTGATGGCGACTGTAAATGGCCGGAGGAGACATTCACGTCCTGTGACGACTGCAAACCAGGGACAGTCTGTCAGGGTGAGTCTGCTGGGCTCCTTTAGAGGATAATTCTGGTTTAATACAACTTGCTTTTTTGCAGTTTTGACTCTCATTTCTCAACAAAATAAGACAGTTTAATCATTCTTCTTCCACTGTAGAGTCAGCAAGAAAATGCATTTGCCAGAACGCGTCAGAGTGTCCTAAAGACTCTGCCCCCCTGTGCGTTAACACTGATGCTGGAGGCGTTGCCACGACGATGACTGAATGCGAGGTGGGGGCCAGAAGGTGTGCTGGGGAGCAGGTGAATGTGATCAGTATTGAAGCTTGTCCAGAATAAAGGTGGTTGTTGTTTTACTCTCTGTACATAAAAAGCAGGAACTTGTTTTTTTTTAATCAGTGATTAAATTGTAAATAGAAAGGAAATATCTTGCTAACACTTGAATGATGTAAATAGGTTCCTCTGCCGTCCTGTGGTGCGTTTTTATATTTGTCACAGACGATGGATAATTCACGACATTTTGAATGTGAAGTAAACATAATGTTCTGTCAGCCTGACTAAATTTGAAATAAATCCTGTTGTTTTGGTTAAAGTTAATAAAACAGACTTTTCGCATTTTTGTTAAAATATCAAATATTTGAAAGAGTTATTTTCTACTTTCTATTTATAGCATCAGAATTAGGAACCAGACAATTCTCAGAAGTGATCAGTAATGAGTTCAACTTAGGTTCATTTCCAAATACCTTATGTCCATTATTCTATAGCTACATAGCTAACATTAGCATTAACAGCTGTTTACTTATCAGTCAAGAGGAAATGGTGCGAGTTCAACATCAAACTTAATTTCTTTACTCACCAAGAGCCAACTCCAGCAGTAAAAAACAACACCAGTGTTAATTCTTTTTATTTTCTATTAGCTTTCACTTCTTTTCCTCCACTGAAGTTAGCATGCTAACTGGTAGCATCCAGTCTGTCCTCAGTCCAATATGAGAAGATGAAGTAGCACTTCTCAGAGGACGTATTTTAACCTCTTGTCTTGTAAACACAACAATGGCTGAAGCTCTTGATAAACGAACAGCTGCTAATGCTAACGTTAGCTATGTAGCGATAGCAAAAACGTACATACAGCACCTTTAGTTACGTTTAATAGAATATGGATTGTGCAGGCATTTTTGCGGTGCAGCTCCATAGTGATTATTGTACTTTATTTGTTTTCTGCAGTTTCTCTTGTCTCCATTCAAGTATTTTTATTTGGCCTATTAGACACAATTTAATCAAATGAAGAAGTCACACAACAGAATCGTTATTGTTGGTATATTAGTCTCAGACGAGTATCTGGATATCACTTGGTTACATTAATGCTTTGAAAATATTTATGAAGTGAGAGAAAAAATAGAAATAGGTGCAGTTAGCTGACATACTGAAAGAAATGGGGAAAAAAACGACATTGTTACGATTCTTTAAATTCTTTTTATTCCATGTGAAGAACATTTAGCAAGTGTAAATATCCCACTCTGTTCCTGTGATTAGACTTGACTGACTGACAACAGCTTCCCTCTCTGTCATTAAAAACTGCCAGTTTGTGCTTTACAGGTTATTAATTTACCAAGTTGAATTCTCAAAGAGGCAGAATATTAAATTATCAGAATAAAATGACAAAAATCGTCCCCCCCAAAAAAACACCTGGCGTTTGTCCTCCAGTGCAGTCAGACCAGCTTTGGTGAAAACTTAGAAAGAGTGAACAATTTAATGATATTTTTGCTCCAAACCATTTCTCCAAAGGACACAAAATTCTGTATGCACATCCGATATATACCCCTGATCGTCCATACCAAATTTGGTGCAAATCCAATGATGCATTTGGTTCTAAGTTGTGTCAGGTACTTGGATCTTCTACCTGCTTGCCAGTATAGCTTATTTTTATAAATATAATGTAATTTTTTGAAGAGTAACATGGTGCAACGTGCACTAATGCCTATACTGTCTCTACATTTGTGATTTTTTTAATGTTAACGGCTTAGAAAAACCTTTAGTAGAATCATCTGGACTCACACGCGCCTTCATTGAGAATCTCAAACTGATAGCTGGCACATTTGAGAGCGGCCATGGAGCAAAGGTCCAGACTCCGAGTCCTCTGGGTCCTGGTCAGCTTCACGCAGAACGTGTGCTGTTCAACTCTGGGGCAGTCCCGAGCAGCTCGGCACTCACACTTCTTAGCCGCTGGGGAGAGATGTGAGTTAACTCAGAGTTTGTGAAAGAAATAAAAGGTAAAAATTTGCAGTGAGTTATCAAAACAAATCAGTGAGGAACTCCTGAGTGCAGAAGTAGTTTCAGGTCAGACTCACCAGAGCAGGTCTCCCATTCGTAGCAGGTGTCGAGGTCACAGGGCTCCTGCACGGAGCTCTTGGAAGACATTTTGGCTCTGAACTTGGCCCACTCCAGTTTCCCTGCGTCGGCTGCGTCACACTTACCATCATTGACGAAGAAGAGCGGGTCGCCGTGGCAGCGACCAGCGTGGAAGGAGCAGAGGGGCATCTCCACAGTGACACTGACCTCTACGTTCAGGATGCAGAGACTCGCTGGTTGTGAACTGCAGACACATATAATATTTCACTTTTTTTATCCATAAAAACTTAATATAAAAGTAAGTTTTTGTGCAGCTTCACATAAGAATTTTAATATTTAAAACAATTATATGATCATAAAATGGAAAAAGAACATGAATAATACAACAAAGTAAGATAAAAGAATTAATAAAAGCTTACAGGCAGCTCTCCCGTTGGATGCAGACACATTTAGAGCCCTGTACCTTCTGTCCTGGAGCACACTGACCATCAGGAACAAATGGCTGTTCTACAAACAGGAGGACATAAGAAAAAAATTCTTCATACCGAGCATCTTTCACACAAAATACAAAATATATGTCAGCTTGTGCACATTCTGACATGTATGGAAAAACCAAAAATTAATGACTGAAAGTTGGGTGCTCATCTCCATGAAAACACAGATTAATATATATGTTCTATTTCCCAGCTCAGAATTAGTCGTCCATTGTACCGTTGGAGCAGCGGAGGTCAGCAGCTAACGGAGGCTCCCAGGTGAGACCGTCACCGCACCTGTAGACACTCTGCGGCAGCGGCATCAGGCCCGCCTCGTTACAGTTCAAACCCACCGACTCCCCCACTCTGTACTCGTCTTTGTCGGGGAACAGCGACATCTCGTCAGGGATCTCGGGAGGAAGACAGATCTTTCCTAAAGGTACAGGAGGACAGGTGTTAAGTTAATTGGCTTACAATAGCTAAGTTAGTTTGCAGTGAGAAAACAAACGTACTGATGCATTTTCCACTTGGATGACTCCAGGTTCCATCAGGAAGACAGTTGATGTACTGAAAACCCTCCATGTCAAACCCAGTGTAGCACTGGAACTCCTCGTCCTCACCAAAGTTGTAATACTGCTTTGATTTCTGCCCGAGGAGAGATTTAAAGTTAGAGAGGCTCTGAATATGAACCCTCCTGGGCATCGACCTGTTCAGTTTTCAGAGTGTTTACCCTGAGGAAGCTGTTGTCGGGGCTCTGTGGCCGCAGACAGCCCTGCACACCAGGAGGCAGCTCGTTCCTCCAGCCCACAGTGAAGTCGTCGTCATTGTCGCACGTCTCCTGTCTGGAGAAGAAAACACGAACCAGGGCGTCCAGTAAATCCAAAGCAACACAGACAAAATTACACCTAGAAATGTGTCTATTAACTGAGTTAAACACCTCGTCCCACCTTGCAAAGATGGAGATGTGACATGGCTCCTCCTGTCTGTCGGCACCTTTGCAGGGTTGGCCTCCTCTGAGGGGAGCGGGGTTATCACACCGCCTCCTCCGATGTCTCTTCATGGAGGCTGAACAGCGACTCCATGGGCTCCAGCAGCTCCAGTAACCATCCACCTCCTCTGTGGAAATCACACAGCAAACCGGTGATTCCTCCAGCTTAACTTTTGTTGTCTGTTGTTTCTTGTTGTGTTCTATGACTTCTAACCATCCGACCTTGCGTACCTGAGGTGAAGTCAGGAGCCCGTTTCTCACAGTTGGTGCCGAAGGTGCCGGTCTGGCAGACGCACTTGCATTCTGTGCCAGACAGAACTGGTTTGCCGTTGTTGGGACAGGGAGCACACTTGCAGGTGTCAAATTCCTCCAGGTACTGCAGGAGGGCCGTCCTCAGGTGTCGCCTCTTTGTGGCCGCGCAGGGGATCCCCCGAACCAGATCTATGATCGGCTTTAGCTGGACAAGGTCGCATACACACAGCATCAGCTTTTGTGAGCTTTAAAAGCAAATTCTGATGTTTTGTAAGTAGCTTTAAATTGAACCTTGTAATCGACCACAGCAGGGTTGTCCAGGACCGACTTGGCCCAGTTACTGTAGGATGTCCGGTCCGGAGCGGGGCCCTGCCTCTCCCAGGCCAGAGCTGCTGCCTCTCTGGTTCTTCCTCCTTTCACCAGGGAGAAAGACTTCTCTGCTGCCTTAATGAACGAGCCTGGACCAAAGACAAGCCGTCAGTAGGCCATCAGCAGTAGGGTTTGGGATAAGAAACGATGTGTTTTGTGGCAGATTTTTGCTGTAACCTTCATATTTCTCAGTCATCTTGTTGTCAGAGCACCGGGACACCCTGCTGTGTTCGGTGTAGAGGATGATGGACCAGGTGGTTTCGCTGTTCAGGCAACCTTTGACGTGCTCTTCTGTTTGACCTGTCAGAAGAGACACAGAAACAAAAGAACCATCCAGCCTAGTTTGTTTCAAATATACCGATCCCTTACGACTCCACCCGGCCAAGTTGCTGTACCTGAACTCTTGAGTTCCTCTCGGTTGTACTGGTACAGCAGGTCGTAGTGGCCTCCCAGCGTCCCCGAGCTGTAGTAGTGCGTCCCGAAGCGCTGGAAGATGTCCCTGTAGAGGGCGTAGTTGTACTCGAGAGGAAGAGCGTGAAGGAACTGGAGGAAAGGCAGCGACAGGACGACGTCACCCGGTTCTTTCACCTTGAACTTGGACACGGGAAGAACCTGGTGCACCCGGAAAAACTTGGAGTCCTATGGAGGGAAAGGAGGACAGGAAATTACTACACACATTGCTGTGGAGACCAAGTGCAAACTGTTGTTTGAATCACTCACCGTTGTCTTTGAAGCTTCAAAAGCGTGACTGTATGTCTTAGAGTTCCTGTAGAGAGCGAAGGGGAAGTAAAAATGCTCTCTGTCTATTCCGACGTTGTCTCCGCCCGAACCAGACGTCTTCACATTGATTGGGTCTGTGTGTACTGTCTGGGGGTCAGTGCTGAAGTCCTCCACCTGCCCAGCCTTCACAACCACAACTACATCTGTAAACCAACAGTTTGCAACAACAAGAGCAGCAACGACAAAAACAAAAACTTGACTTTTTCTCAGGTATCTATCTGTGGAGGTCTAGATCTGACTCTACCTTAATCTCAAAGCTCTCAAAGTTGTGAGGTACTCGATGGTAGAGCAGCGTGGTCGGAGGCCTCCTGATGATGCAACTTCCTCCCATAAACATGTTGTCCAGCACCGCTCCCCTCGGCTCCTCCGCTATAGCATCAAACCTTCAAACACAGATCGAGTAAAATTCAACTACACTGACTTTTTAAGGACAAAAAATATTTCTTGGCAGGTTTGGGCAGCACTTACATATATATATTTATTTATAAATATATGAATAATATAAGTTATGTAACATTTACTGTTCAGAATTTATTGTTTTTTATTTACTTTTACTGTCATCTTCGAAAACAGTTTATTGTTCAGGTGTAACATCTTAACTTAGACAAATCGTCACCATAAAATATTTATTTTATGTGCTCACATGATGAAAAAATAAATTTGGAGGATATGTGGGAGGTACTGTCATCAGATTTTTATTGTTTTCAAGCATGAATATTGGTATTTATCTCAAAAATCCAGTAACAGTCAGGCTAAAACTGAGTTCTTGTCTTGGCAGCAGCAGTGCAACAACATTCAAAAATCACAATTGCTGCAAAAATGTGAGATGTTCTGATAATTATCTGTGTTTTTAGGAGAAATGTGACAGCAGAGCAGTGAACACAGAGGAATGTAATTTATGACCACAGCAGGGAGGAATGTGAGCACAATTCATGTTGAAACCAAAGCTGTAAACTCAGCAGTGACCTTCTGACTCTTAGCTCACCCGTTCCCCACCAGGTCGGCCCCAGGGGCCACTCTCCTCTCTGCTGGACACACAACTGTAGGATTTACGCAGTTCTTCTCATCAGAGTTATCTCCACAGTCGTTCTGTCTGTTGCACGTCAGCGTCGAGTTGATGCAGCGTCCTGCAGCAGAGGAACGTTTTTTAGACGTCTGTCTCTCTTTAACACATCAGTTAAAACTCTACCCACCGTTATCACACTTGAAGTCGTCTCTGCAGTCGATGGGTGCTAACTTGCACTCTGTGGAGGGGTAACAGGGCCTCTCCTCCATCAGCTCCGGACTGCAGTCTGCTCCACCAAACTGGGACGGCCTCTGCACGGCCCGGGTCCGAAACTATCCCAATGCAACGACAGGAGAGAACACGCAAATTTACACCGACAAACTTCACCCATAAACTCTTGAAACAAGTCGTCACGTCAGCGTTTTTCTTGCCTGTTTCTTGGCGCAGGGCGAACAGTCAGACCAAGGCCCGAACTCTGTCAGCAGGCAGTTGATTGGACAGGCCTGTTCGTTACAGCTTCTCCTGTCGACACTCTCACACAGCTGAGCGCAGCTGCTCCGATGGTAATAACCATCATTTTTTTGAAAGTTCCTGTCAAAAAAAAAGGGATGAATGTCACTTTAACACAGAGCAGCTGTTGGCATCATTAGGTTTGTATTTCACAACAGCAGAGAGAGTAATTACAGTTCAATTTTCTGTTTCAGTTCTACTTCTGTCCATGTGTCTCACCTGCTTCTCTGCTGTGTGCCGTAGTTACAGGTTCTGGAGCAGGTGGACCAGGAGCTCCATGGGTATCGATCGCAGAAACAGGCCAGACCTGCTGATATGCAGCCGAGGAGCTGGAGCAGCAGAACGAAGCGGCTGGAAGGAGCCATCAGAGGAGTCCAGACTGGTTTCACCTACTCTGAAAACAACCTGATGACCAGAGCAGAATCAGCAACAGCTGCATTTTATTCAAGTTCATAAAGAGTAACAGTGACAATAATAACAGTAGAACTTTGTTTTAGTTGAGTTTTTTTAGGGTTTGGATTTTTATTATACTAATAATTTATTGCTCTTTGATAAAAACTATGTCAGCATTACAAACAGGATAAAATCAAAAAAATGTTCCTCAACACATCAACATGATGATCAGACGTTAACCCAAACTAACATTTTCTGTACTGTATGTCGTCTAAAATGCAGCAGAATTTCACTGCTGTATCTGATATTATCCCCATCAAAACATTAAATTCTTAAACATATTAAAATGACTTTTTAGGGCAAACAACTTTTTCATTTGTATTAAATACATCCCTCTCAGGTGAGGTACGTTTTGAGTGAATTCAAGGTTTATATGAGGCATAAAAATGCATTTAAAGAAAAAAACAAATAATAATAAATAAATAAAACAGCACAAAATAACTAAGGGTCTTTGCAGAGTCATAAGTGAACAAATAAAATCTTTAATTTAATGTAGTTTTTAATTTCTGCAACACAAAAATCGGACTCACCACGTGAGCAGACGTCCTCCTCAGCAGGTATTAAAGCATAGAATTTGGCAGCTCCTGTGTTTGGTTTTCTGGGCAGTAGAGTCTTTGCAGGGAGCTGACTCTGCGCTGCAGGCAGAGCTGAATCTGACTCTGAGGTTTGTGTCTGAGTTGACAGCAGGAATATAAAACCTCCCTCTGTGATTCCTCAGGGGGGTATTGGATGTGCATTGCCCAATCTGTGTCCACCAAAAACACAACAAGCTCTACCTTTTGCTAATAATAACAATAAATGGAGAACATAGTAATAAATAAAGTTCTTACATAACCGCCTTGTCCCTCATTGTTACGGGAAGTAAGGAGCTCTGGAGTTTCCCAGCTGCAGAAACATAAACCAGATGTTGTGAGTTTGAGACTTTGACAGCTACAGATTCTGGAGGCGGAGAAAACCTCTCTTCTCCTTCCACTTCTTCTTAAGTTGTCCAAGTTCTTTGCACAACTTATCTGGAACTAAACACAATCAACACATTGTTTTGAAAAGCAATGAGAGTGAATTGTTTTCAGTGATTGTCCTTTTAAATCACGGACATATTTATTTCTTTTATTTCCTATTTCGTATTTCTTTCTTTGTGTAGTATAAATTCTGAAAAGTGCGATATATTTTATATTCTATAGTGTGCTGGAGATGTTGCGCAGAAGTCCTGGATGGAGGGATACAATTAACAGTCCAAGCACATAATTCCTTCTAAAACTACAAATTGTTGTTTTTACGTTGTCTTTTATGTGTGAGTTGGAAAAACAAGGACTCGGTATATTGTAATTAATAAGCTTTAAAGGTGTTTCTTAGGCACATTTCAGCCTACTTGCCTTCCTGCGCTTTGTGCCTTTATGCTAAGCTAGGCTAATCATGACCATGCTAACGCCTCACATTCATGAGAGTGATATTTTTATGTCATGCAGGAAGAAAGCAAATGCTGACCTGTAAATCTTTAAATTAAAGACAAAAAAAGGAAAAAAAAATCATCTTCTTTGCATATAAAACTTTATTCACATTATAAAATGTCCTAAGCTGTACAGACTAGCTATAGCTGTGGCTTTTCTACATTGCAGGACACACTAACTACACATGGCCTAGTCTGAGTCATATACATGCCAAAACAAAGAATTTAGCAATTTAGACATCACCACAGTAGATTACATTAATGGGGGGAAAAACCCTGTCACAAACACGAATTTTACTAATTACATTGCACTTACATTCAATGGGATAATGGCTCTAGTAGAGGGATGATTTGTGTGTGTGTGGCTTCTTCAGTTGTGCTGTTTTCTGTGTACGTGGAACATCTGCAAAGCCCTTGTGATGGAAAACCGAAGCTGAAACTTAAACGTATTCTTTTTCAGGGAAGACTGAACAAGCAACGGACTGATGATTCAGCTGTGAGGGGGGTTTCGAGCGACTGTTAAAATGTTAAAAATGTAAATTATCCTGGAGGTGGCGCTAGAAGGAAGGTCAAATTGAAAGGGTTTATCCTCTGGGGAGCAGGCTTGGGATAAATCTAATTTTCTACACATTAATACTGTTAGATTTTATTTTTCCTGGGTAAAAAATGGAAGTTTATGGCTGCTACTGATGCTAAGGTCAGTAACACTGTGAGTATTCATCCTCTGGGGAGCATGAGTACAGGAAATTTCATGAAGATATCATTTGGACAATAGATTTTAAGGTTCCCTGCTATGGATTACAGCGGTGGCCTTAAGAAAATTTTGATATTTTGCTACAGAAAAGATCAGAAAGTTACAGAACCATTAGAAATTGTTGCCTGTCCCAACTAAATCAGTCCAGTGCTTCAGTCAGAACTAAAGTAAACAACATGGGCGAAGCCAAAGAGGCTGATGACATCTGAAATTTAAAGTTGAGGCAAAGCTTTGGAACTGCTTTTTTCTTATCTGGCAGTTTATTTTACACACACACACTTTTTTTTCTACAGTGAGAGAAATGTTATAATTATAGGAGCCAGTTATGTGTATGCACCATAATACTGTAGGTGAATTGCTTTGTCTACATGGTGTCACACCACACAGGTAAAGCAGAGACTCACCTGGCAGGAGCCTCTACTGAATGAAACACATCAGGAAGTTGTTCAGACTAAAACATCTCACACTGTAAAACATTCAGACATGGGAGGTGTGACACGAGCACAGTGAGACACCAGGAAACTTAAAAAAATGCCTGTGCATAGCCTGAATATATACAATTATTATCTTTCATTAAATAAAATAACGTGAAACAGAAGGATTAGGAGGGAGATGACAGGGGGTTTTCAACTGATCAGGTTTTTACGAACTGATCTGTGATGGCGCTAGCTAGCTAACTAACATTAGCTAACAGTGCAGCCGCAGCTCACTCCAAATTTAAGTTCATCTTTCAGATACCAATGGGTGCTCGTCACCAAAATTTGCTGGAATTGGCAAAATCTGATCAGTAAATTAATATTTCGGGCTTGAATCTGTACGTTATTTATTTCCATGTGACGCTAGGGACACAATCCAGCATTAGCATAGCGCAGGCTACCGAGGACAGACCAGATAATCCTGAAAATCACCTTAGCTTTTCTAAATTGTATATATTTGTGTGAATTTGATTACTCACACCATGGAAATGTGTTTTTAAAAAAGGGTCAGGGACCACCTGCAGTGCCTTTACTGACCACCAGGGGGCTCCAGTTGAAAACCCCCAGTGTAAGATTGAAAAAAAAAAAGGGAATTAATACAAGAATGCCTGACTTTAAAAAGCAAAGCAAAACAAACCAAAGCCCTGAAATACCTGTGTGTTCAAGGTCTGACCTGATTGTACTTTACTTTTGCCTTTTCTCATCCTTTGCTAGCTGTTAGCGCACCAGGCTAATGCAACACACTAGCTACACTTTGTCCTCCTTTTTGGGGCACTGGGTATGGACACTACAGGATTAAAGTTTCAGAAAAAAACAAATGAAGATTAAAGAATCTCTTAATAAATATTAATCACAAACTGAATTAAAATGAATGTCTGGTCGTATGTGTGTGTTGACTGTGGTGCTGCTGTCGGACTCTCAGCCCGACACCATGCAGCAGAGTCCGGGGAAGCGTCTCTTCCTCTGTCTGATCAGCGGGTGTGGAGTCAGATTCAACAAGCTGCTGTCATCTGGAACAAACAAACAAGAAAGTTGTTGTTTTTTTACATTTGATATTGTGAATTTCAGCTAACACAAACACAACATACCTTGGTTTTTCAGTGGCAATGGCATCGTGTCCCTGAGTTTGCTGAGTAAGTTTCTCATCTCTCGCATGTCTCTGCGAAGACACGGTGAATCAGCAGAAAGATGCAGTTTGGATGATTTATTCATGAGTTCACAACAGAGTGAATTAAAAAAAAAAGGCAGGTGCAGTCACTGTACCTCTCTATGTTTTCAATGTCGGTTCCCACCAACCACTGCTCCTGAGGGAAGTCTATGGGAGACGAGGATCGGTCTTCCAGGATGGGAACATCTGAGCTTTCATCCATCCTGAAGTCCACCTTCGGCTCCGAGTCTGTTCCTCCAGGACCGAACGGAGAAAGACAAACACAGACGACATTAACAAAAAACTATAAAGCTACATGCTATATAAATAGATACTAAACGCATTCATCTACACTGTGTCAGTCTGCTTAAAAAGGTGAATTTTTAAATTGTCAGTTTTAAATCAATAACATATTTAACAGAAAACACTCTTCTCTTGATCTAGTGATGTTTTGATTTCATGTTATTTAAATATAATAAATTAAAAATGAATCTCAGCTCCTCAGATTATGTTATACATATAATAACAGCTCTCTACTGCCCTCTGCTGTTTCAAGCTACTGTTATTTTTTCAATTTTATGGAGATTTATTGTAGCTGTGTCTATAGTATTTTTGTCTTCATCTGCTGCCATTTTAATTTTTTATTTGTATATTTTGTCATTTTATCTTATTTATTCATTTATTCTAATATTTTATTTTTATATACTGTGTTGTTTTTACATAAACAAATAAATACTGTGTATTTTAAACAGACTTTATGCAGCACTGATTAGATTTCAAGTAGAAAGTTTGTGTTTGGAAATGTGGAAAAAGACCTTTTAATACATTTATTTACCTGAAAATCAGTGGAAACAGTCTGATAACTCCATGCATCACTGCATAATCAGATTTCTAAGAAATGCTTGTTTTGTGCGATGTTAAGAAATTTGAAATATATATTTTTAAAAACATGTCTGCACACATGTTGGCAAAATCGATCATAAATGTACTTCCCCTTTTTATGTGATGAACCTTTAACTCAAACAAAAGTTTTGGCTAAAGACGATGACTGTGCAACCTTTTAACTTTGAAATAACTTCCACGAGAATTTTAAATCATTAAATCTGTTCAATGTGTTTTTACAATCAGGGTTTTAAATTAATTTATTACTTATTTTATTAATGCTGCTTTTGCCTGTTTTAGATATAAATGTAATAATGTGTAATCAGAATAAAATCATTAATTTGAATATTTACACCTGTGACTTTTTCCTCCTGTGACAAAGGCTTTTTCAATTTTCTTGTTGATGTGCAGATATTTCCAGTTATTCAGTATAAATACAGATTTAAGGTGATCACACTCATGCACACTCGTGATTATCATTGTGACGGTACTTTTCCTGTGCAGCTGCAGCACCCCCAGCAGGCACATGGACTTGAGCATCTCCGTTATGAACATCTCCAGGCAGCACTGCAGCTGGATGAAGAGCCGACAGATCTCAGGGTGGATCTCTCCGTCCTCTGGACTGCAGCGGGGAGAGGAGGAGGAGGAGGAGGAGGAGGAGGAGGAGGATGAAAGAGGAAAGAAAACACAGAGAGAAGAGGAAAGCTTTTTAGGTTTTCCATCATATTTTTCCAGTTTTCATCAATCTCACCACAAATGAACAGGAATAACGTGCAGACACTTGAAACTTCCCATCACTGTGGACCTTTACAGTCACACTGTATTGTTATACCAGTGTTTCCCTCATGAAAAAAATAATTCTCTGCATTTATTTCCTTTCAAAACCTGTGGAAGATAAAATACTGGTCCACTTCCTCCTCAGTTTAACCTTGTTTTTTGTGTTTACTTACTTCTCTTGTCTAATATTGATATTTTAGAATATAAATCCTTATTTTTCTCTTTTGTTATCTGTTGTTTTACAGTCGATCACTTTGTAATTTTGCAAAGAAAAGTGGCACACAGTCTAATTAAGATGTATTCATTTTAGAATTGTTTATATCTTCAAATGAATCGCTGGATGAATGTTTTTCTGAGCTACTAAAGGAGAAAAACAGGGTTCATGAGGTTAAAAATTGCCCTGAAACAATCACAGACAGACAGCTGTAATGTGCTGTAATGTTGATAAAGCCTAAATCTGTTCCTTTCTTTTCCAACAGTCACACTTTACCCTGACACGGAGATGACGGCGAGGTCCTGGTGCGCTGCCCGGGCCATGGAGCATCCTTTGGACCGCGTGTGGTGCATCTGAGCCCGCAGAGACGGACAGTCGGCTGAGATCTCCCCGACGGAGATGACCTGCTCCCGGTACAGCGCTACGAGGGTGTTGAATTCCTGGACAGTCTGCAGGGAAAACAAGAAAACGCGGTGATGTTCGTGCACCTTCAAGCTGCTGCCGCATGATAAAAATCTGGTGAATGCAGGAGCCTTGTCCATTGGTGCAGAGCTACGCTAACAAACACCTCTCCATCAACCGTTTTGTTGTCGGTGTTTTCAGCACTCACCATCCTGCTGCCGTCCACGGCCCCTTCCGCGCTCTCCCTGCGCTCCGGCTCCGTCTGCGCCCCTTTACTGACGGGGAAAATACTCCCTGCAGACCTTGGGCGCTTTTTCCGCCCGTACGGTGCAGAACACATTCATGCACACCAACCACCACCGGAGCCCAGACAGACACACCGACAGATACAGAGAGATGGAGAGAGGAGAGAGAGAGACACCCTCCCTCTTTTCTCAGAGCTGCTGTGTCCTCTATAGAAGGAAAATGACCCGCGTTCAGACGCTGCAGGATCCGGGGGTTTTGGTTATGGTTAGAGCCGCCCCCCCACCCCCCCAGCAGTGGGTTATTGTGTCGTTAATCCCCGGAGCAGGACCGTGTAGCGGGCCGGACGGACCCCCAGCAGCTCCCTCTGCATCCCAGCCGAGAGGAGAGTCACCTTCAGCCCCTCCTGAAGGCCGAGAGGGAGGCTCCTCCGTCTTCCGCCGCGCGCTCACGTGTGAGGAGGATTCAGAGGGAGCCAACAGCAAAACAAGTCGTCACCCTCCGACTGACAATTAACTGTTTGCGAGCACCGGTGGTCCAGAGACGACAACAACAACAGCAACCAGTGTTTCTTCTGTGTGACCGAGTTGGACATTTTAATGCATCTGCAGGTTGTTTTTAAAGACATTTACACATGACACGAGTTAACATCCACGTACAGATCATCACTGTTCTGCTGCAGATGTGAACAAATTCAGCTTTAAATGACTTTTCGTGTTGCCAGACTTTTGCATGAGCGTGATTATTAAAACCTTAATTTGAAGTTGCATTTATTCTTTTGACCACGAGGGGGCAGAAACAATGAAAACAAAAGGACAGAATTCACATGGTTGGTAGTCATTCCTATGTTCGCAGTGTTCGATGTTCCCCAGATTTATATGGCACATTATGGGAACATGAGAAGGGTCCTATGTTCCCAAGTTCTACATGTGCTCTCCAAAGGTCCTATGTTCCCCAGCTTTATATGGCACATAATGGGAACCTGTAAAAGATATGTTCCCTAGCTCTATAGTCAATATGACATGGGCTTTTGTGGGAACTTGTCAAGCTTAGGATCGTGGGAACGTAGGGTCTTGGGAACTTAAGACCATCAGAATGTAGGACTGTGGGAACATAGGACCTTTTGGAACTTAGGAACCATGGGAACATAGGACCATGGGAACATAGGACCCTAGAAACACTGGTCCCTGGTAACTTAGGACCCCCAGAACATAGGCCTTAGAAACATGGGATCTTGGGAACATTGAAGATCAGGACCTTGGGGTTCTAGGAGCATTGGACAATGGGAACTTAGGACATTGGGAACATAAATATTCCAGTATGGCTAACAAGCCGTCAAATGATTCAAACAGACATGATGAATTTAGGTCCATTATTCTCTCTCTTTTAGCTGTGGTTCAGTCTCCACCAACTCCTGAGAACAATATTTGTCTGTTTAGCAGCTAAATGTTCAGCTGTTGCTACAGTTAACTACACTACAGTGGGTTTATTAGAACTTGTTTGTTGAGTGCTGAGAGAGTCATCTGATCATTGTTAATACAGAAAAGATTAGTGCAGGGAAAGGTTGCCTTTGTGGTTGGACGTGACGTATGCTGCTTACGTCTTTGCACCAAACCTTTGCTTTTTGTGTTATTTTTTTCTCTAAAGAATAACTATGGATAAAATTCACCCTGATCCGGCAGGCAGAGGAGGTGCCACATTTTTAATTTACGCTCCTGTTAATGCACGTTTTTTTGAAAACATATAATGAACCAAGAAAAACAACAGATTTATTATTACTGTTGATTTCACTCTCAAGATCAAAATACTCAATCTGACCCACAATGAGCGAATTAATAAAATGCATACTTAAATGACAGATCTCATTGCCTTTAGACAATAAACTCTACTCAAAATAAATGCTGATATTTTTTTATCTGGCTTTGTCTGTTTTTGTATTTCCTTTGAGAAAAAGACACAATTCACAGAAAGCTTTATATTACTGAAATTTCTTTCTGCCTTCTTTTGAAAACAGTGTTTACTGTCCCAGAGAGCTAAAACTCTGCTCTTTCTCCTCCTGCTGCCGTCACCTCTTTGTCCCGTCAATCAATCCGATCAATCAATAACGGCTGCTCTCTTTACTTATTAGAGGTTTGGATCCTGAGTAACCCTTTGCTTTGTAAATAAAATAACATGTAGACGTAGAAGAAAACGGTCTCTCATGTTCACATTTTCTCTTAATCTAACTTTGCTTAAAAAAATACCAAGACTGAACTTCTTCCAATCACACTGGAGTAAAACTACAGTCTCATATTAATTTATTTTTATTGCTGACTCCCTTACGGTTTTTTCAGTAAAGTGACAGTTTGGCTCATCCTGCCTGTGCTACATTAAAGGGGTAGTACAACATTTTGGGAAATAAACTCATTCCCTTTAGTTAAGACTGATGCAAAGAGAAGATTATTATTATTAATCATATGTCTGTAGGTGAGCGTTATGTACAGAGCTGGAGTCAGGAGGCAGCCTAGCTTTGACTCAAAGTAAAATATACACCTACCAACACCTTTAAAGCTCACAAACACTTTGTTACTCTTGTTTGATTAATCTGTGGGGATGTTTGTTGGTGTATTGTTTTAATTTAATCTGCTTCCAGTCTTCAGATCAAGCTAGGCTAATCGCCTCACAGCTACAGCGCCATACTTAAAGGATAGCTCTAGTATTTTTTAACCTGGGCCTTTGTTTGACCAGAAACATGACTTTATATCTCTACCAGACTCCACTGACAAAAACAGTAATTTTACCGAGCAGAACACAGGAGCTGCTGGAATACCACTGCCTAAATCAAGTTAAAGTACCACACAATACCCAGGTTAAAAAATATCAATGTTATCCCTTAAAACACAAACATGAGATCATGTTGATCTTCTCATTTGACTCTCAGAGAGGAAGAGAACAACATACATCCCCAAAATGTTGAACTATTTCTTAAATTATCAAAAACTAAAGTGTCAAGTTTGTTTAGCCTGGTAACCACTACCATTATACCAAGACGTTCTGCCTCAAACCAAAGATTTCACTACCTAACTTGTGACGAGGTTTTCCTGGTGAATAAAGTGACAGGTCTTATTTTTGCATCTTAGGACACGTCAGAGTGAGTTATTGCACTAATACCATGGATACTTAACACAGGTAACACTCATTTTGAGACACTGACATAACAGGTTCGACATGAATCTCTCCCACTCGTGAAGCCAGAAAGACCGATAACCCTGCACCGCAAACTCTCCAGCGCTCCTCAGTTTCTCAAAAGAAGAAGTAGTACATGAGGAAACAGAGGAACAGGAAAGCCAGGATCCAGTTCACCGAGTGGATGTAGACGATTACCAGGCCGATGTCGAAGAGCCAGCCGCGCATGTCGGTGAGGTCCAGGGCGTCCAGCGCGAAGCCTCCGTGGACGAAGTGCCAGCGTCTCCTCGCTGTCGCTGCCGGTCTCTGATACCCTGAAGTTTAACAGATGAGTAGTGATTAATCAGGACATAATTCAAATTAAAAATCAAATGTACAGTTTGCTATTTCATTTTCAAATCCATCAGACTTTCACTATAACTCTGGCAGTACTTTACCTTCAAAGATATCAGGCTAAATAACTTTTTTTATTGTTGCAATTTGCAGTGTAGCACGTGTAGTGTCCGAAATGTCATGTCAGGCCATATGGAGTAAAAGTTCACTGTAATAATGTTTATCTTCCTGGATTTGGATTATGACCTTTTATTGTCTGAAAAGCTGTTTGCAGAAATAAACTGTGAGCTGCTGTAAAGATTAACTTTATTATGGGGAAAAGGTGAGAACATTTCTTTCTTTCTCAGTGAACAACATCACAGCAGGACGTTATTTAACATCCACACTGACACTCAGAGCATAAAAAATTACTTTTAATCCCTTTCCAACATCCGTGCTACCCTGGATAATTCTTACCCCAGAAGGGACGGAAGCGTTTGCGACAGCTGGGCAGAGGCCATTTTGCACACGGGGCGTTCTGGAAGTTCTGCTTTCGTCCGTAGTAGACTTTTGGGAAGAAGGTCTTGGCAGTGTGGTTGAGCTCTGAGGAAAAATGAGAACCACAAAAACAGCACATATGAGAAGACGTCCTGAAGTTTGGTTTGGAGTCGAGGAGGACGGGCGCTGACCTTTGTGGAAGCTGGTGTGCGAGATGAGCGTGCGGCAGAGAGGGCAGGGTGTGTTCGTCGGTCGGTTCTTGGCGAGCGTGCGAAGACACGGCTCGCAGAAGACGTGAGCGCAGGGCTGACAGCTGTACGGGCTGAAGTAGACGTCGAGACAGACGGCGCAGGTGAGGCCCTCTCTTTCCTCTTCCTCGCTGTCCAACGGTGACCTGCTCACGCTCTCAGCCTCGATGCTTTTCCCCAGCTAAAAGGTTTTAAAACAACACAGTAAAATACATCAATGAGACTTTTTGTCTCACAAATGCTTTTTATTTATCTGTTTTGTCTGTTTACAGCACTTGAGTCGTTGTAAACCCATAATTTCAAACTCAGTGATGAACTTCTACTAAACTATTCTCTCTCAGCTGCCTGAAATAACAGTTAATTGTCAGGTAATTCATATATTTTAAACAGACAAGATGTATATTGATGAAACAGTCTCCTCACTACCTGTCTAGCTTCCTTGTGTAACTCTTATCCAATCATTTTCGAGTCTGTAAAAGAGCTTGTGTTTGATGCACCATCACCTGCTCCTGCTCCAGCTGACTGTGCAGCCACCGCTCCCTCCTCCTCTGTTTCCTCCGGAGACTCTTCAGACGGTTCTTCTCTCTTTTGCTCAGGCTGTTCGAGGCTGGTGAGGCCATGGACGCTTGAGGCTACGAAGGTAAACGCACACAGACTCGTCAAGAATCCTGACTGAGGTGTACAACGTAACAAACACTACACTTATGCTTTAACTATTCACTGAGCCCGGCCATTAGTGAAGCTAAACCTATTAGGTTTGACCTGAGGGTGGAGGAGGGTAGAGGAAAGGTCACAGAGGTCATTGAAACCTTAAAGGTTTAGCCCCTGGGGACCTTCAGTGTCATCAGTTAACTTTAATAGGAATGTGCCCTTTCAATTTTGACATAAGCCTTGATGGTTTTCCCATAGAAAAGGTCAGAAAGATCCATCCTCTGGGGATGAGGAATATCCATATCACGTTTCACAGAAATCAGGTCATTACAGGTCGATACACCTCATCAGGAAAAAACAATTTGTTCTCTTTATCAGTAGAATAATGTTAGAATAATATGATAATAAGACAGGCAGCAACATACCACCATTTCCTCTTCCTGCTCGCCCACGCTGTCAGAGACGGTTCTTCCTCTGAGGAAAAGGGTTGGATCAGGGACCTCCTCCTGGACAGCCGTGGTCTCTGAAGACTCGACGTCCTCCTCCCTCTGGAGCAGCTGCTGATCCAGAGGCGAACGTCTCCCCCCGGAAACAAATGAACTGAAGGCGACAGCGGCGACTGAGGCTTCTCCATCTGTGTCAAACCGCCGACCTCTGGGATACGAGACGGGCGACCGCGTCAACTCGTCCGCCCCTGCCCGTGTCAGATCAACAGCGGACTTGTCCATAAGACCTGACGGGCAAAAACATGAAGACCTGAAGGTGGCGTCGTCTTCCAAACTGCATCTTCTCCTATGAGAGATGCAGTACAGAGGACTGAAGGGAAACGACTGAGTGTTTTCACTATGAGTCAGGGAACTTGAGGCCTCAGCGGGGCCGATGTGGGACATGACAGCAGCACAGTTCAGCTGTAAACTGCCCAGTGCAGTCCTGTTAAACTCAGGCCTCTCCTCGTTGTTCGGAGCGCCGTCTGTGGGCAGACCGGCCCGTCCCTTCTCAGGCCTCGTCCTCCTCGGCTGGACGATGAGAACGTAGTGCTTGTGGTCGCGATCCACGCGGCTTTTGTTGAAGTGGACGGTGGCGTCCCGGCCACAGGGACACTCACTGCGATTTATGAAGTTGAAGCCGCCCAGACGAGCTCCGCAGTTCTGGCAGTTCAGTTTTCCTACAGTCCACTGGGCCTAGACAGAAACAACAGACAGGAAAATAAAACGTTAAATTCATTCACATTTTTGTTTGATAAAACATAGAATTATTTTTTTATTTGTTGTTTCATCCTTAAAATGTGAATAAATTATGATTAATGCACAAAATGATGTCTTTAAATTGCTTGTCTTGTCTTTGAACAGTCCAAAAGACCAAATACATTCAGTTTATATTGATATAAAAACAGAAAAAAGCAGCAAATGCTCATATTTCATATGCTAAAAATAATCTGGCATTTCTGATTGATAAATGACAAAAAAAAAAAAAGGTGTATTTTTTCATTTTTAATCTATAATTTAACCAAAAAATCATCTATAAAATAAGGCATAAACATTTCAATATTTACAGTGGCTTCAGAGAGTAACCAGATTGTGTTCAGGTGCATCGTCTTGGCTTTAATTACCTATGAAATGACTGGATTGGTTGAGCCATCAAGTGAAAGGAACTCTCTGCAGATGTGGTGAGGAATAAATCAAGGCAAGGGTATAAAACCATGTCTAAAGCTTTGAGTGTTCCCAGAAGCACAGTGGCCTCAATAATTGTGAAATGGAAGAAGTTTGGTCTCTTTCTAGAGTTGCCTGTCCTCTGCACAGATGGCAACAACACTGGAGTCATGTACGATTAAATCTATAACACAAAATACAATGAAGTGTGCAAAAGGTGAAGCCACTGTATGGGAGTTTATTAGAGAACTGTGTACACGTAAACAACCTAGTCTTAGATCAGTGTCTCCAAATCAGTATGAGAACAGATGTTTTCTTCCCCTGAACACGACCAGCTAACACCACATGCACTTCATTCCTAAGCCGACATACTTTACCTGGTGAACTGAGGTCAGTATCCACTCTGGCAATGTGTCAACATTCACGTGCCAAATGCTGCAAACAGCAGCTGAGCTTTCATCCGTGGCCTCAACCTGTTTCAACACAGAAGACAAACAGTCAATAAAGGACAGTTTGTATCAGACCCAGTTTCTGTGACACTGATAGACGGCCATTTTTTATGACTGAAGCACAAGCAGTTATCTTTGAGTTTTACCAACACTGATGACCCCCTAACAACTTCGCAGACTGTAAGCCTGATTAGGGCAGCAACTAATTCATATTTTTATTTTTATTTCAGGTTAATCAATCAATAACAGAGAGAGAGCCCAACTTGAAGCCCTCAAATGTCCCAGAGATATTCATTTGCAAATGACATTAGATCTAGAGAAGCGAAACACAGGATGTTTGTCATTTTTATTTGTTAAATGGTTTAAATGTTGGTGATTCTCAACTTTAGACCAAACTTGTTAAACACATCAGACAGAAAAAAAAAATCCTACCCACCATGGCCAAACATGTTGAGTCTATGACGCCTTTCCGACACCTCCTGCAGCGGAGCATGGTTCCCTTTCTTGAAGCCTAATCAACAGAGAGTTTTTATGTTCAGCTCTGTTGATAAATAAACCACAGTCAGAAAATCCACCTGCAGTAGCTACAGAGGATGACTCTGTCTTGGTTAAAGTCTCGCAGGTCTGATCAGATTTAGTCTGGATTCAGGGAGGACCAAAACTTCTTTAAGTAGTTTATAAGAACTGGATGCTCAGCACAGTCAGCCATGTATACATATATATTTATATACTGTGTGTGTTTTACCACAAATGCTCACACACCAAAATGTGAATTAAATTCTTTTGCCTTTGTAAATAAATCCAAGAGCCATTAACCAGTGTCTATTCAGTATTAAGCTCTTTTACAGCAGTGTCCTGAAATCAGATCCATACAATATAGTACAACAACCACCTTTTTAATAATGGTAAGCTGGTGAAAAGTCAAAATAAAACATATAACTAGCAGGTAAGTCTGACAAAAATGATATACAGCAATAAAAAAACCGAAAAAAGTCAATATAATAACAAATAAGCCTGAAAAGAAAGGTAGAAAACACAGTAAAACAGTAAAAACAGTAAATAACAACCATGCCTGTACATACACCAAAGCAAAAATGTGTAAACTAAGACCTGTGTTGCATAAAACCTCAGACAACATTATAAATACAGCTGCACCCTGTAGATATTTGATATTAGTATTATATTTTTGCTGGACTTTCACATGTAAACCCTGTTGACTCTGAGCGACGAGGCTGTTAAATGGGAATAAATGTGTGATTCAGGTGTTTATTCTGCGGCAGGTTGAGAGAAACAGCGAAGCTAGTGTTTAATTTTCTCACGTGTTAGCAAGTACAGCAGCCAACAATCACAGTGAGCAGGATAGAAACTGTCTTAATGCTAGCTTCTCCTTTAGCTCTGTCAACAACAGCAACAACAACAAAAACTGACTCTCTTGTGGCATTTTCCGCCTAAAAATAACGTTCTGTAAATAACTACAAACATCAAACTGACATTTTTATGCTGTTAACTCGCCTACCTGACGGCTGGGAGGAAGTTTTAGAGGCGCGGTGCCGACGATAAAACACACCGGAGCAAAACAAGAAAGTTAAACAGGCTACTCGCTTTAAACGAGGCTGTGACGTCACGAAAATTGGGACACTACGGAGAGCGGCACGGAACAAAAAGCCTGACATGCTTTCGCGTAAAGGATAACTCCGGTAATTTTGAATAAGGGGTTTGTTTTCTCTAGATTTTGGACTGTAAATGATTGATGGGGGAAAAAAAAACCTTGAATAAGGATTCCTACAGAGATAGGCCTTTTAATTAAAGAGTAAGATCCCTTTTGGTAGCCCGGAAAACATATTATATAGCACTACCAGACTCCATTGACAAAAACAGGATTTTAACTGAGCAGAAAACAGGAGCTGCTGCAATACCACTGCCTCTATTCTTAGTTTACTTGTGTTGTTATTGTTGTTTCATGACAATATTTCTTCCACCTGTTTGTAGTTTGATTAAATGCAGCGTTTAAGTATAACTGCACACACAACATTACCTGGCTTGCACCTGCAAAAGGTTAATAGGAATTTAGGAAGACAGTCAGTCTCAATTTCTCTGAGTCATATTTTATTAACACATACTCTGTGCCATAAAAGAACTCAGTAAATAAATGAAATAATTGAGCTTTAATCTGACAGTTTTTATTCTTTTTTCACAGGTATATACTGCATTCAATGAAAGTGCTCCTTCTTTGAATGTCTTACTCTGCAATGTTATGGTTACTAAATAAATAAATAATCACATTATCATTTTGTAATTGTTATGAAAGCAGCCTAACGCCAGGTGGCAGTGTTTCACCTGACGGACCAATAAGGCCTCACCGCTTCTGTCATGTAAAAATAACTAGTGAGTCATAACAAAATGGAGATAAACAACATTTCACTGCTAAAGGAGGTAAATTAAATTTTTTTAGTTTCTTTTAATTGTTGTATGTTTTAACCTGCTGCTGCTGTGTTGCTGGTTCCACATATTGGTTGTTTTAAAGCAAATAAATGTTTATTTTTTTGCTGCGAGGTTTAATGTACAAACAATGTAGATAAACATCAATAAAACAAGACTCAAGAAGAGTCAGTTTACACAAAGAAAATGTTCGAAAGCTGCTTTAGAAACTGATGAACTTCTCTCACCGAGATCCACTTCAGTTCTTTAAAAGAAAAAGTTTAAATTGACTCAGTCTGAGGAGCATTAAACAAGTTTTTATATGTTTATTTAACGACTCCTACATCTCCAGAGCCTGAGCTGCGACTAAACACAGACACAAACAGACTCTGTTACATCCTCGCGGACAGGTGACGCATTTTCCATCATCGGTATAAAGAGGCAGCATCATTCTCCGTCAGCAGCCGACACTCGCAGTTCAGACCCTCTCTCCACGATGCGCCCTGCGAGGAGCCGAGGTGTCGTGCGCACCGGGCTGTCCAGCAAGTAACCGCAGCTCTCCAAAACACGTCCGAGTTTTACGCAACGATGGAGGGCGCGAACAACACGACAGCCTGGGCGCAGTTTGACAACCTCTCCATCAAGACGCCCAAACCCGAGGACGAGGAGGTGAAGCTGAGTTATCAGGTGGTCACATCCTTCCTGCTTGGCGCGCTCATCCTGTGCGCAATCTTTGGGAACGCGTGCGTGGTCGCGGCCATCGCCTTGGAGCGGTCTCTCCAGAATGTGGCCAACTACCTGATCGGTTCTCTGGCCGTCACAGACCTGATGGTGTCGGTGCTGGTGCTGCCCATGGCGGCGCTTTACCAGGTGTTGAACCGGTGGACTCTCGGGCAGGTTCCGTGCGACATCTTCATCTCTCTGGATGTGCTGTGCTGCACCTCCTCCATCCTGCACCTGTGCGCCATCGCTCTGGACAGATACTGGGCCATAACCGAGCCCATAGACTACATGAAGAAGAGGACGCCGAGGAGAGCCGCGGTCCTCATCAGTGTCACCTGGCTGGTCGGGTTCTCCATCTCGGTGCCGCCGATGCTGATCATGCGCTCCCAGCCCAACAGCCTGGCGGAGGACAGGGCGAACCCCAAGCAGTGCAAGATCAGGCAAGACCCCTGGTACACAATATACTCCACATTCGGGGCTTTTTACATCCCGCTGACGCTGATGTTGGTTTTATACGGGCGGATATTCAAAGCTGCCAGGTTTCGCATCAGGAGGACGGTGCGTAAAACGGAGAAAAAGAAAGTGTCCGACTCTTGCTTGGCGCTGTCCCCGGCGCTCTTCCACAAAAAGACGCACGGAGACGCGCAGGGCAAGAGCTGGAAAAGGAGCGTGGAGCCGCGGCCGCTGCCGAGCGTCAACGGCGCGGTGAAACACGCGGAGGACGGCGAGTCCCTGGAGATCATCGAAGTCCACAGCAACTCCAAGGGCAACCTGCCGCTGCCCAACACCCCGAGCTCCGTGCCGCTGTTCGAGAGCAGGCACGAGAAGGCGACGGAGGCGAAGCGGAAGATCGCGCTGGCTCGGGAGCGAAAGACGGTGAAGACTCTGGGCATCATCATGGGCACCTTCATCCTCTGCTGGCTGCCCTTCTTCATCGTCGCCCTGGTCATGCCTTTTTGCCAGGAGTCGTGCTACATGCCGCGCTGGCTGGAGGATGTCATAAACTGGCTGGGCTACTCCAACTCTCTACTCAACCCCATCATCTACGCGTACTTCAACAAAGACTTTCAGAGCGCGTTCAAGAAAATCATCAAGTGTCATTTCTGCAGACCGTGACGGGTTGGTTTTTTTTGGTTTTGTGGTGTCACCATAGACTCACCGGAGGTTTGACTTAAAGACATCCAGGTGTAAAGAGGAGCAGCCCTGAAAAAACGGCACAAAGAGATTGTTCTGAGTAAAGAAAGTGGACAGAGGGAAACTGTTGATAATCACCATCCTTTAATATCCCCAGAGATGTCTGTAGCCTATGCATAGATAAAGCTGTGATCGTTGGATTGAAGCTCCATGTTCTTCATCATGTTCTGTAACGTTCAATAAAGAGATCCGTTTTAATAAAGTGCACAGAGTCAAGCTTTTTAAATTCAACATCTGGAAAATAAGTGGTAAAAATAAGGAGGAGGTGAATCTCCCAGCAGGAAATGAATCAATTATTGATTAATGAAGCTAAACACTCAAAAATCTGCAGGTTTCAGCTTCTAAAATTCAAGTATTTGCTGCTTTTCTTTGTTTTCTGTCACTGAAAATTGAATATCTTTCAATTCTGGTCTGTTTTTTGGACATAATGAGAAATTTGAACATGTAACCTTGGAGCATTTTTTCATTATTTTCTGACATTTTCTGAACTCAATCGCTCGTTAATGGAAGAAAGTCAGTACCTGCAGCCCTGCTCTACTCTAAATACTCTTCTATATCACTCCACATGTACAAAAACTTTAATATTGCATATTTAAAAATGGGAAAATTCAAACTTAATAAATCCAAAATGATTATTTTTATTCAGCAACATGGTCGTCAGTGTAGCTTCACTGTTACTGAACACATGCAAACTATTCATGTGCATTGAAATCATGTCATTAAACGTCTGACCTCCACCACTGCGAGTGCCCACAAGCAAGGCACCAAAATAATCTCTCTGTGGCAGCAGAGGACGTGAGTGTGAAGCTTCCAGGTTCCAGGTGAAACTGAAAATCATCAATCAAACACGTGGATCTGCTGATGACCGGTGACTCTGACGTGGAGAGCGAGCGTCTCAGATGTGGTGGGCGGGCAAACCTGCAACCACACACACTCACAGAGAGGAAGACAAAAAAGAAACACACACATGTACACACACACACATGCATGAGCAGTGATAAAAAGGTCGCTGTTAAAGTGTTCGGGGTGGGAGTGACTCTTCCTGCCCTTTTCCCTCCATCACTCGCAGCCTTGTAACGTATAAGTCCATCTTTTAAAAAAAAAAGGGCTGCACAGATGGATGCTGGAGAGGTGGTCGCCATAGCGACATATGGGGGATGCAAACTCCGGGGGCCGAGGGGCAATTACCTGATCAAAGGCCTGCTGGCGACACAGGAATACAGAGGTGTGTGTGAGGGGCCCACAGCTGGCAGCCGCCTCAAACAATACACAGCTTTTTATTTTCTTTTCTTCTTTATTTACAGTTTTCCTCTGCTAACTTCATCATGTGATAAAGTGTTATTAAATCCATTAGTATCATAGAGAATCAGCTCTTTCATGTTGTGTTTATAGTAAATCTGTTTTCCTGCAGAGTGGTTCCACGTTATTCAAAATTAAAATGAAAAACAAAAACACCAGAATGTGTATTGATGCATTTCCTCCACAACACAACTGCTCTGCTGTCTCCTCAGTGGCCAGTCCCTTTAGTTTTACTCCCTTGATTCATCAGTCAAAACAACAACCTGAGAATAAACCTGACTTGCTTATGAAAGCGTTAAACTTTTCCCTGAGAGGAGTCAAACTCCACAGTGAAGATGCTAAAGACGCTTGTATATTCTCCAGGTTTGTTGTCAGAGAGCGCCGCCGCCGCCGCCGAGTGCACTTGGCTGTAAATCAGCCGGCATACTGGAGGAGGTGAAGAGCGTGGATTAAATTTCATCCATACGCTGTTGAACTGTTCAGTCATGTTCCTCCCCCCTCCAGCGGCGCCGATGGCGTTCTGCTGTCAGAGGAATTACGTTACGGGCTCTCACAGCCTCGCAGGACCCAGAGACAGAATAAAACCCTCCCTCATCTTTTTTGGATTTCTTCCTTTGAGCTTAGAGGAGAAACAGAAGAAGAGGAGCTGCAGATGATTCTCGTTAGGAAGGAATCCTGCTCATATTCAGGATATTTCATGAGCGAGATAAGGAAAATAAATATCCTGATGGGAATGAAAAGAATTCATTGGAAGTTTCTTGTAATTACATACCTGACATTATATCTAACGAGTATAAAAAGAGCCGATCTCATTCCTGCTCCCCAGAGGATAAACCCTTTAGATTTTAATGAGCTTGTGATCTTTCTTCCAAACCTCACATTTCTAGCTCCACTACAGGAGCTGAAGCCTCTAAGGACGAAGAGTTTAGACTTTAAAACTTTTACTGAGGAGCAGGCACTGCAAATACAAGAGGGAGTTATATATTAGCTATTATGTTAAATGTTAATCAAGTGGAGAAGGGTCATAAAGTAAAGTGAACAATATTTACTTACAGTTTGCCAACATTAGCCACCATGAATGACTGGTCATGCCAGACCAAGAAAGATCACGAATAAAAAGCAATTAACAAACAATAAACTCAAACGTCAGGTTGTGAGTTTATTGTTTTGAGTGTAACTGTTTCTCTGGTGATGAAGCCTCAGTTGATGTTAAGTATGAATTCCAGGTCATGTTCGAGTGTCTCTCCTGAAGCTATAAGTAAATAAGTGAAGCCTGTGCTGCGAGGTCGTGATGTTTCACTGGGCTCCTCCAACACTATTGAAGTCACGACTGATTATGTGTACATCCTTATTAAATTAATCACCAACCTGAGCCAAAGTTTCACAGACTTTTGTCTGGTGCTGTTAAATCTGAACTTCAGTGGTGATGGTTTGTCGTCAGTATAACAATTATCTCTTTAAATCCCAATTTAATTCAGTGAATCTGAACAAATGTTTTCAAATTAAAGACACCTCGGGAAATGTGCTTATACGCTGTCTTTAGACTGAGATGAAAGACTGATATTAATCTCAAGTTTATGCATTAAACCGGCAACGAACAACGTTTGTCTCCCCCTTCTGGCAAAGAGAGGAATTACACAAAAACAGTTGTTGCTAACTCTCCTTCAACTGACTTCTGTTTTTAGACTGAAATCCTTCCTCTGAACAAGTTGTGTTATTATCAGGAGTATCAGAGACTTTTCTTGGATGCTGTTTGGGATTTTCCATCATACTCATACATGTTTAGCTTAGCTTAGCTTAGCATGAAAGCTGAAACAAAGGGAAAGAGCTTGGTTCAAAAATACACCTATCATAACGTCTAAGGCTCGTTGGTTAACATGTTAACAGAAATATAAAAACGACTGTTGTGTCCTGGTGAACAATTCCTCAGTGTTTCTGTTTTCCCTTCTCTCTCCTCTCATTGCTTAAATCTTAACGCCTGGTGTGTTTTGTGGCTCCATGAAACTGACCCTGCTGAACCTGTAGCAGGTGTCACTGCTGTCACTTTGTTTGGTTTCACAGTCAGTCATTTTAAGTGAGACATCAGACAGAGGCTCACCGTTTGTTGTCTTGCTGTTTGATACTTTCTGCAGGTGCTGCTGCTGCTCTCCGGCTGATTTTAAGCACAAGAAGATAAAAGTTAACTCAACTACTTCATCCGGTGGTCTGGATCTGTCGGCTAACTGCATTTACAAAGGCTGCAAATTAAAAAGTTGCACATGAAAAGCCGTAAGAAATGCAAAGTTATTCAGATTTTATAAATGTGACCGCTTCTTTTTTGGGACCTTATTAATCATATTTGCTTATTTAAAACAAAAAAGAAATCCCTAAAGGACTTAAACTCTAATGATGAATTACTCACAAGTGCCTTTTGTCATTTATTTTAGGGAGAACCAGCAACAGGCAAGAGAGATGCTTTATCATAAAATCTAATAATAGATTGCGTCCACCAGACAAGAGCAAGACAAAGACAGTACAAACCAGATGTCCATGAATTTTGCAGCTGATATTTATGCATATACATATTTACGTCTAGTAAGGATGAAATGTAGACATTGCAGTGGGTGTCTTTATCTGACAGCTCAAAATAATAATAATAATGTTGATTTAATCCCTTTAGAAGCATTTGATTGACTGTTAAAGAGGCAGTGACCATCTGACTCACAGTAAATTCATTAATTCACTGTGGTCATTTCCTAAATACTGAGTCTTAACTTCAAAATGTAAAAAAATCACATCGCAACACAGGTTTATTTCCCTGTGAAAATAATGGAAAAAAGCAGTGAGCACAACATTATTTGAACACAACAAGGCGTGTGTCGCTTGGCAGAGTCATTTCCAGGCCACCTCATACAGAGTTATTAAGGACGGATCAGCCCATGACATTTTCCATCTGCTTCTTAAATCCGACTGTCTGGACCTTTTGACCTTTCGAGACACAAACTCTCCGAAGTTGGAAGACTGGTCTTTGTTGTTCAGGGCAGACTCAAGGATTTTGGCCTCATGATTCCACCATTATCTGAGATGTTAACATGTTATCCAGCTGTATGATAAGGCTGGTGATGTTCTGTCAGTATGAAAAAACCAAAGACCTTTTGGATCTCAGCCTGTGTGATTGTGGTGTGAAAGCTAAAAAAATCGACCTATTTGAGAAAAAAAATCCTTTTTCATTGACGACCTACCTACAAGGGCAATTAACCATGTGAGTAACTACACTTGTCTTCGACGTAGAAAACATTTTGGAGCTCTAGCTATCCTGAAGCAGTCAGTGCTAATACGTGAGAGGAGAGATTATATTTAACCTTGTGTTTAACAGGAGTTTACCAGATTATAATCTCTTTCAAATGTTAAATAAATGTATGAAGGTAACCAGTTCTTCTCTTTTGTCCCCATTTCAATTCCATCCATCTGTAGCAGAAGATATTCAACGATGGAAAGTCAAGTGATAAGTATGATGATGATCAATGCAACAGGTAAATGTGATATATGGAATAATGATCCTAAAATCTTTTTTGTTTTTATTTAGAATTATGTAATTATGATATGATAGAAAGTACTGTTTCTCACTGTGATATTGATGCTTCTTTTTAAATACACATCAACAATTTTACATTTTAGATCTTTAAAACAATTATATCTTTTAAGAATTTTGCCTTGGGAGAGTAATTAGTGGACTTAGTCACCCATAAATATAAAACCAAATGTGTAGACCACATCTATTGATGTTCAACATCAAAACTGCATTAAACTCTGAGAAAAGCAGCTATTTTATATGTTGGACAGGTTTCGTTTTTGCTGTAAGAGTCAGCACAATTAAGTTCAGAGGTTTTTAATTTAGGTATTCAGGAGATACTAGTCTCTATCCTCTTATGGCAGGAGGTTCTCACACTGACTGTTAAGATCTTGAGAAGTTTTGTCCCCAAAGACCCAAAGTCTGAAAGTTTCTTTGTCTTTTTCTCTTCTAGTCACGTTTGATCTTTTGCAAAACTCCAGATAAAAATGACCAGTGTTAATTTCTGACTTACGCCCATCAATTTTCCATGTAAAGGACTTGTTTTGGCATCATGCAGAGGTGACAACACTGACAGACAATAACCATTTCCTCTCACTGTGACTGGAAAGATTAGAAAAGCAGAAGATGGACAGATGCAATTACCAAGAATCTGCACTTTGAGTGAAGGGCTTCTGGGACAAACAGTCATTTACAGGGATTCAGGGGCAGATTTATGATTCCCCCTTCACTCTGCCCTCTGCATGCACGCACATAAACAGACACACAAGCCTTCGGCAAAGCTGATGGGAAGCGTGTTTAGTTATCAGATGAGGGCATCAAAGGTACTGATTGTTGATCTGTTGCTTTGCTTTCAAATGACCGTGCACATGATACGCTAGCTTTACCTGAGTTTCCACTGCACCTTGTTTTTGTTTATTTTTGTCACAATATGAAACAAAGAGTATGGAGTTAGAGAAAGGTAACAAATCTCAAAACTTACAAAGATAAATAAATGATGACTTTAAAATGCACAGCCTCAACCTACTATAACCACTGTTATATATATATATATATAAAGATATATAAAGACCAAAACAGTTGTAACACTCATTGCCTGCAGGGGGAGCCAGCTGTTACTGTTACTTTCTTTTTGCCTGTAAAAGGCAGCATTTAAATATTTACACTTATGAGTGTCAACTGGTGTTGTTGTTAATAATAATAATAATAATAATAATAATAATCTGTTCCGAAGATCAGGGAAAGTTGTCTTTGTGTATGGTCTTTGTGTATAGTCTCCTACACACTCTTAAAAGGCTGTTAGTGTGTGCCAAGCTTAAGGTCGGTTGCGGACATATTTTTAGGATGTTAGTTTGCATAGTGTTTGTGTTCTGTGTGAAAGTAGTCATAACAAAAACAACAGCTTGAAAAAATTGAATTGATGTGCAAAGAAAAAAAGCCCTCGGTGTGAAAAGGACTTTAAGGAGTTAAATGCACAGGCTGCATTAATAAATGGATCATTAACCATCTCTCACTGATTAAGGAATGAAGTCAAAGTGAAATAAAAGTTAAAGTATTTTGCTTTTTCCTGTTAGAAACTGATATATTTCCTACAGCTGTAGGAGAATTTCAGTGAGAACTATCAAAATGGATAAATTACATTTTTACATAAAAACCTACAATTAATATGAATCAAATCCAGAACACAAGCACATTCATATTCATCCTTGCATGACATTCGCTCATTTTATTTAATTGCCACCACAGTGTATAGTTACAAATGTCTTTCCTGCTCGGCTTAGGACCAATTAAGAGCCAATGCTGCAGTACACGCACAGATTGAATTAACAAGCTTTTAGTATGGAGACAGCGGCCTCACTAGCAGACTTAGATACAGAAAAGACTAAAGAGGCATGTCACACAAGGTCTCAGCTTTCACACTGGCGAGCAGAAAGCAACAAACCGCCGTCAACTAAAAACAGCTTCCCTCATGAATTTACAAAGTGTTGCTGAATTATAAATGAGAGACCTGTTGGGCAAACGTGGTTAAATATTGAAAGAAAAGTAATCTTAACAGCTTGTTAGGGCCAAGGTGGACACTGAGGTTAGCATGTAAACAACTGAGAGACGTTGGCAGAGCAACTTTAGAGAGCGATGATCTGTATCTCAGTTTGGCTGTTAACTAATTATTCAGCTGCGCTAATTATGTCTTTGTTAATGATATTTTGAATTTGTTAAGAGACAAACAAACGATTAAAGATGTAGATTTTTGTTTGAATAAAAGCAAAAACGTCAGAGTAATAATTTAAGACTGATATAAAGAGAGAGACGCAGAGGAAACACAGAGAATGGTGTGAAACAGGGAGGGACCCTGCCATGGAAATCCAGCACAGGAAATGCCTCCAATCTGAGGAAACAATGAGCTCAGCCACAATAACTACACTGTAAAAATACCAGCTTAAATTCTTTGGTATAAATAAGGACTACAAGCAGTTAGGACTGATATTCACTCCAGACTACTCTGTGCTGTGAAAGCCCGTAATACATTTAAATAATCAACTCATTTTATCATTCAGTGCAATTATATATGTTTTAAATTCACATTAAATTCAGAAAATTCACATTTCCAAGCTCATCATAGTTGTAACACTTATTCAAGAATTAGCTCAGAAAATACTGGTTTAAAACAAAGTTGGCTACAGCCTGCAGTTAGTTAGCTTAGCTTTAGCACAAAGACTGGAAACAGGTGGGAACAGCTAGCCTAGCACTGTCTAAAGAGGGAAAAAGGCTTCCAGCACCTCTGAAGCTCACGAGTTTGTTGAATCCATCCAAAAACCAAAGTCTAAATTAAGAATTTGCCAACTCATGTGGGGTTGTTTACCAGAATATCTCTTGGCAGCAAACTGTAACTTCCTGAAGTCAATGCTGGTTGCCTGGCAACTGCCTGGCAGCCATTTTCCGAAAAAGCCAAACTTTTCCTATCCACTGCTCACTGACCTAATTAATCAAATTAAGTTGATAAAATATTGTTAGCATATTTATGGGGATATTTCCCAGCATGCACTGTGTTTGGTTTAAAGCCTCCTGATTTCTAACAAGAACAGCACAACATGGAGGTTTGTTATGTCTTTTCATGTGGGTGTCTCACATGATTCCCTTACCTCTGATCAAAATTAAACAAAGCAAACCACGATGAAGATAAATATTCCCCTCAGTCACTCTTTGTTTTCTTTCTACATGTAACAGCTGAACCACAGGAGCCACATTTAACATCAGCTGTCCTGATTTGAATATCGCTGTTAGCAAAACAGAAAGCCATGATGTTCAGAGGGTGTGGCACATGAGACTTGATACTGCTAAAGACTGTATAAAAGTAACTTCTCCCAAAGGAGGCTGACACCTGAGACTTTCTAACAGGACTTTACTCGGCCAGCCCACAACTATAAAATCCACGTAATTATCTGTGTGTGTTGATGACGTTCCCTCCTGCAACACTGGCCTCCTGTACGCTCTACCTGCAGGCGCCACCCCTCACCGAAACCAGGTGAGAGTCTCACATGGACCTGACACTCCACACATTATCTGGAGTTTTGCATAATGACAATGTAAAAAAAAGAAAAGAAAAGTTGCTGTTACTGTCGGAGCGAGTGAAACTCTAACTTGCTGCCTTATAATTTTGAGTTTGTCACTGGAGTTGCTATTGACAACAGACATTCAGAAAACAAGACTCAAATTGACTCTAACAGGTTTCAGAATAGATGTGAGTTTGCAGAAGTTCTTGTGGGAAAGAAACTTTGGTCGTGGTCCGGTCACGCAGTGTCTGAATTAACTGACAACCCCCAATCTCCAGTGGAACACAACATAATTATAGTCGAGGTGTTTTGTTACAAACTGCAATTTTCTCACTCGGGTCTGGCACAAAGTCTGGTACATTTTAAAGGATAGTAGATAAATCAATTCAGCTGCTCGCAAGACTCAAACTTCATTTTTTGAAAAAGTATTTTCACTTGAAATACGTGTCTCTGTCTTGCTTGAACATATTATAAAGAGTGCAATGCAAACACAGTTTCTGGTTGTGTCAGAGGTCAGAGAGACGAGTGTTCAAACAAGATAACCTTCGAGTGGGTGGAGAGGCTTGAGAGCCTGGAGGTCCTGAAAGCTCCGACACGAGAGTAGAGGTCTGCGTCTGAGCAGGCTCCCCACGACAGGTGAGGGCTGGGTGGGGTGGTGTGGATCACAGGCAGTGGGAGAGGGAGGGCCAGGACGGGAGGTGTCGGAGGGAGAGAGGGTGGAGGCAGGACGGGAGGTAGGGGGAGAGGCAGCAAGGGTGGATTAGGCGGTGGCGGCGGCAGTGGTGGGATGGCAATGGGTGTCACCGTGGTTACAGTTTGGATGGGCATAGCGGCGTCAGGGACAGTCCCGTTCTTGGCTGGCAGGCCCTGACACGGTGCAGGGTGTTTGAGGGTGTAGGTGGCGGTGCGGTAGAAGCTGTGGTACTCCAGGGCGTGCCTCGCCCGGGCCAACCTCAGCCTGCAGAATACAACACAAAATAAATGTGACACCGGCCGGCACAAGCTCTGTCTGTTAATTTACCAAGAGGAAGTCTTCAGCCGAGACTACACAAAGTCGCATGTTTGCATCGAGTATACAAAACATTAACCTGTGTCTCAGCTGTAGGAGTCTGTACAGCAGCAGCAGGATCACAGCTCCAGCCACAGTCACCAGCAGTGCCACCACCCTCATATCCACACTCCAGCATTTCCCAGTAGATCCAGGTGAACCGCAGGTCTTGGGAGGCTGTGGCGTCTGCGGCTGGAGGGGTCCCTCCATCCCCTGCTTAGAAACGATGATGGCCCGCACCAGGATGGGCTGGATCGAGTGTAGGCTCGGCTGGGGAGGGATCTGGAGAGAGGTGCTACCAGTGACCTGAAAACCAATCTGCATCACTGCCAGGTTTGAGCCAGTGGGGACAAGCGGCGGGGCGTTGCTTGGTGAAAATTAGTTCCTCATGTCTCCAAGATGGCGGCTTTAAATGGCTTTAACTGTCTGATGCTCTGTAATGTAAACGTCTCAATCACTGCTCGTCTCAAAATGAAGCCTCTAACAGACAATAAAGACAAATGTCTTTTATTTTTCAGATTTTCTTCTCTCTCTTTTGCATCTATTTTGCATAGTTCAGTGTTAAATACTGTTGTTTTAGGATGAGGATACAAATTCTGTAAAACTCTATATTATACCAGCTGTTTTTGTTGACCTCCTCAATCTATCTGGAGCTGTGTTTGTGTTTAGTTGGTGAGTCCAGTTTTCACTTTCTTTTATCTCTGTTTTTGGTCTTAAACTCCTAAAGGACACATTTGTCTCTTCAGCTGCTGAAAGCTCCAACAAAACTAGTAAAAACATTGCTCCGTAACACTACAAGAGACCAAAAACTCAACCAGGTACCTTTAAATTATTATGATTGTATGAAAGAACATGCAAAAAAATTCCATACATTTATTCCCATTTCACTGTTGTGTGAAAGACATTCATTAATAAAACCTCACTTTCTGCTGTTAACTTAATATTTATCTGAATATTTGACAAAAAAAGTTCAACTTACGTCATTTAAATTTGATGGTGGTGATGTTGTGGTTAAATTCACGAGAAAAACGAATGTATCAAGAGCTCATGTTAAGGACTGTGTAGCTTTCCAGGACCAAAATGAAGAATCCTGAGCACACACACCAATGGGAGGAAGCCAGTGAAAACAGCAGGAAACAGTGCACTTCCCCAACACACGATGCAGAAATATGATTGGAGAGCACTTCCTATCGCCATGGTTACAGGAAACTGGTCAAGGATGTCTTTTTTTAAGGGCCTGATTTTGAGATGAGTGTGGGTCTGAGCACACATGAGAACAGAAAACTCTTAATTATTATTGCACATAAGTCTTATGCACTGATACAGCAGAATGAAAAGTGGAAAAGTCGTCTTTATTTTGCTAAATCGGGAAACAAAAGTAGTGAAGTCGTAAAGACATATTGTACAAAAACAGTTTCAAAGAGAAAAGGGAAAGCGACTGTTTCAGAGCAGCCCACATTAATCCCGTCTGTGCCAGCGTGGGTCAACAGATGCAGAGAGATGGCGGCCGCCGTGAAAGGCTGGCCGCTATCTGATTGAGCCGGTATTCAGGGGACGAATAAATGACACTCGGACACAGGGAAAAAAAAAAGGGAGGCCCCCGGCTCCGACGCAAGTCCAGCTCTCATTTATCTGTCTAATAAGTTTTGATGCCGGGCCAAGCTGAAAGGGGAGAAACTCTTAGCTCTCACTCAATATCCCCCTGCCTGGCACCCACACAATCCTCTGATATTGAAGAAGAGAGTAATATTAAAAGATCTGTTATCAGAGGCCCAATTGTAGTTCAGGAGGAGGTGATCCGTCCAGACAAGTTGGCAGAAAAGGATTCAGGAGCTGCTCTGCTTCTTAAAAAAGATGATTAGAGGAATAAGTGTCTTCATTCTGATAGTTTATTTATTCTTAATGACTTTTTGATGTTGGATTAATTTGGCTAGGAAGGGTCACCTTGTATCCACAGTCCTAGTCTTTTTATCCATATTCTATGTTAAGCAACTGGCTGCTGGAACATTTGCACCACCTGAATGTCTTGTAGTTAGTGTTGAAGAAAAAGCACATTTTATTTTTCATCACTGTCCCACAAAATGTTCTGTCCTCATGTTGCAGTTGGACCTTGAGCTTTGTCAAATGTATTCAACACACTGAGCGGCTAAAATAATCAAACAGCTGTGTTTCCTTCATGTTTTATTTTCATTGTGATGTTCTTTTAGAGAAATTCAAAGCCAAAGTGAAAGCTGATGAAGATTGTGAGAGTGAGGGTGATGATGGTGAGGATGAAAATGATGAAGGCAATGTGACAAGGACAGACATATTGATATTGATGATGATGATGATGATGACGGTGACACTGATGACGATGATGATGACGGTGATGATGATGGTGACGATGATGATGATGGTGATTAAAGTAAGGATGATCATTACAATTCAAATGGTTGTTGTGAGGATGATGATGACAGTGTCACAAAGATGACACTTCATTGCGAAGATGATGAAGATGATGTTGATGATGGTGAAAATCATGACGATGATCACCACGGTGATGAAGACTACGATACTGATGATGAAGCTGTAATGATGAAGAAGTGATGAACAACCATTTTAGTGATGAAGATAATTATGACGATGAGGATTCTGTTGAGGATCAGAATGATGAAGACAATGTGATGAAGATGAGGACTCACTAAACAACGATGATGATGATGTGATTATGATATTGTGATGACACTGAGGAAGATGACGACAGCGAAGTTGAGGATGTTAATGACGATGATGAAGACGCCGATGATTGTGATGTTGGTGACAGTGATAATGAGGCGCAGGACGATGATTACGATGTGATAACGATGCGGAAGATGACGTGTTAAAACTGATGGCGACGACAGCTGCGGCGGGCGTAATAAAGACAGCACGGCGTGAAAGGCAGCGGCGGCGGCGGCAGTGCAGAGAATCCTCCAGTTAATGATCACAGAGATGTAAATCTATTCATGAGCTCTTAATGTGAAGAGCTAATGTGGCCGTTTTCATCTGAGTGCGGAGCCGCCGCTCTGACAGGCTGATGGAGCCAACGAACGACTGAAGTAGGAGTTCAGTGATTGGAGTTTTTATTTTTTCTGTGTGTATGACTAAAGACTACCAGGGAGCTGTTAAGTGCTCTTTGACTGGGCAATCCACTGTTACCCACAAAGTTAAATAGAAGACTGTTCATCACATCCAGCTCGCTGCAAACACCCTCAAACGTCTTTAAGTATGACGGAGCGTGGGGGAAGAAGGAGACAGGCTGGAGCTTGTGTGGATACAGAATCACATAATGAACGGTCTGCCTTCAAAATGTAGATGGAAGTTAAAAAAAAAGAAAGGATAATCTTGAAAATATGGTTATATAATGGCTTTTATGTTAAAGCTACTGGTTCTAAAAAGTAGAGAACAAGACCATGGGGAACAAGGGAGTGACATCTGTACTCTGGGTACAGTACCAGTAAACAAAACTGGGAAAAATGGTGTTAACATCCTATTCAGTCAATACTTAACATACGTCACACCTGCAGGGCAATCAGTGCAATCTTTGCATGAGACATTAAAGATTTGCCATGTTTGATCTCCCTACTGTGTTACAGAATATTCATAATTATTGTGTTAACAGTAGAATGAAAGGATTTAGTATTTAAAGGACTGATTACTGTGGTAGTTTTGAACCTGGGCCTTATTTTCCCATCTTTTTGGGTGTAAATGACAAAAATCTTTGGAATCTTGAAGTAGAACGAGGCTTGAGTAAAGTTGCCTCGATTGTGTGACTTTTAATGGTGGAGGAGGTATTCAGATCCTTTTCTCAAGTAAAAGTACACAATTACACAAACTAACCAGTCCAGGTAGCAGTAGATTCAGTAGATACATAGAAAGAACTCCGGTATTCTGCTCAGTAAAATTACTGTTTTTGTCAATGGAGTCTATCTAATAAGGCTCAAACTCAGGTCCAAAAATACCTGTTATCCTTTAACAGTGTGGAGAATGGGGCAGCACTGGGAGGAAACTGGCTATTTCCATCTAAATCAATAACATCAATAATACGGTTAATGAAACATGCAGTTGTTGACAGCCCTTAGAAAAACAAGGCAAAGTAGAGATAAGATATAGCACAAAAAACTTACTGTTGAGCTTCATGAGTTACCTGGAGCAGAGGTTGAAGGGGGTTTTTTGTTGGTTCAACAGGTTTCAGGATGCAAATGAAGGTCCAGATGAGATACACTACAGGTTTTGAAAAGCCTTTGGGGGGGACTGCCACACTATGACGATTATTCAACTAAGTTTTGAGTTACCTGATGCATGCAGTTATTAACAGAGGTGGTTTACATAAAATGGATTCAATTCAGTGTACTCTGTAATTTATCTTCTTTTCTCCTTCAAAGTCTCTATGGAGTGATTAGGCCTTATCCGTCCAGTCAGCCATTAAGAGGGTAACACAACTTTACTGGTCACTGACCAGTATTTATGTAAATTCCACACAATCCCGAAATAGCATCCACCTCCGCAGCGACTGCGACTGCTGCATCGGGCTCTGAGCACTGGGTTTTAATTGTTAATAATATCATGGGCAGTTCATAGATAGAGAAAGTGTTTGTGGAAGGAAATTATAAACCAAATGATAAATATGTGGCATTCATATCAGGAAATTGAAAGCATTGCTGGAGCTCAGGCGCCTCAGGAGCAAAGTGGCCATTAATGTTGAGCTTCATAACACAGCGCTGGGTTCACACTTGATATGTGAATGGGGGGGATATGTAAATTAAATTGACTTGTGTTGCCATGACTAGATGCTAGCTGCTTTATCAGAACATCAAATTATTTTAAAGTACATTTTTGACGGGCAGGCACAGTCAAGAGTAACACCTCAAGATCTCACCACTCACTGAACTCTTGACCGACTGAATGCATCACAGCGTCATAGACTCACCAGCCTAGCCCTAATTGTTTAATTGAATGTCTAATTGATGTGTAAAGCTTAGTCGTTAAAGGACTCGAAGCCTCTCGGTCTTCGCAGTCCCCCTGACACCTCATCTGTCAGTCAGTCTGCGTCCTGGTGGCTATCTGCGCTCCGCACATGTGTGTCCACGGCCTCGGGCCCTGCGCTGTCAGATCAGCTTTCCACGGCAGACAGCACAAGGTCATCAGACAGTGACCCTCGGCCGGGGCCGCCCCGCGGTCGCTCAGCTGTCCACATTCATTCTCAGTCAGCCATCGTCCCGCGCAACACCAGCCGTCAGGGTGGCAGCGCTCTGCACCGGTCCAAACCCTTCATCTGTCCACATAAACTCACTCAAAGCTTAATATCTCAATCTAAAAGCAAGACTCCTGACATTTTGGGTAATCCACTGATTTGCTGTCTTACTGTTAGATGTTGATATCAGTTGCAGCACAAAGGTACAACAACTGCGTCCGCTCAGGAAGACCATGAGATGTGATGTGCTTAAAGCTCAGGATGTATGTCTCTTGAATGCGTTAAGAATTGTAATAATCATTAATGCTCAGCAGTATGAAAAATGCATGATTGGTTTTGGTCTCTTCGAGGGCTTAGCTTGTAATATTAAAATCACGTAACGCCAGCCTTATCCTTCAAAGTGTGGAGTTGCTACTTGGCATACGGGAGGCAAGAAAAGTGGAGAAAAAAGACACAAGGGTGGCAAAGAAAGAGAAAATAAAATAACCAGGGAATATGTGAAGACAATCGTCTAATGAGCAAGACTCATTATCCTTTACGATTTCAAGTAATTGCTGTCTGTCATGGAGACAGAAGAGTGAGGAGTCCTCTGATCTCTCAGCCATGACCTCTCCCCATCCAACCCCGACGAGAAACAACACACATTAAGAACGAATAGAGTCCTAACAGACAAGTAGAGGACAAAATGTGAGACGTTTAGGCCTCTTGATGGTAATCATCTGACGGCTGGGGCGGAAATTGGTGCTGCTCTTTAATGTGTGTCAGAGAGAGAAAGCACTGACAAGCGTAACCTTCCAAACCCTTCAACTCACACTGAATGTGGATTCGAATAACCCACCACTGCATACAAACACGTCAAGACTGACAGTCCAAAAGGCTGCTCTGGTCATTACATCCCAAGAAACATAATCTTTAGGTGATAAACGTTCATTCCGTATTTATACTGTGCTACAACTTCTCCAATTGAAAAAATTCCAGATTATCTAAGGTACAACAGAAAGAGAGTGGACCTGACGTGTCAATAATAACCTGCCATTGCATCTCTTAAGTGTTTGTGTGCCTTAAACCAAAACACTGTTTCCCACAAGCCTAAAACTGTATTAGTTGTGAGCCACTAATTTGACACATTGAGGTCAGGTAGACTTCAACAGCAGAAATCACAGCTAAAAAAATTTAAAGATTAAACTGTCTTTGTTGCTTTTTTGCTATTGTAGCAGCTTGATGTGATTCATATAATTCTAATGCACAACTTCATGGCAGGTTTTATCTCCAAGCCTTTGAGATCTGGGTGTGTTCATATTTTAGGCCAAGTATTCACAGCTTCTTATTCAGGGTGGATGTTCATCTGTGTCAGACCTGGTTTGTCTTGAATGTGGAGATGAGATGTGGGTTAAAAGGCTTTCATTAGTCTCTAACCAAATGCTTAATAAATATGTCACACTGATCAAGCAACTTCATAATTTCCAGGCTTATTTCCATATTCATGCTGGTGACGTAGAGGTCAGAGTTTGAATTACTGTCAAGGTGCCTTTGAATAGATTTTACGGTGAGTTGTGTTCGGTTCATTATTCTACTCGGCTGGACAGTCCGTGCGCTTGGAAACAGCAGTTAGGCAAAGCGGTATCAAACAAACTGTGTTCCCAAGGTCAAGAATGAACCTCCTCAGCTCAAGGTCAAAGGTTTATTCAGGAGCTTTCATTCATATTACATGATTTTCATCAGTAGTTTTAGATGTTCAAACTTTAGATGTGTAATGTCTTCAGTTCTGTGACAAATGAGCAAACTCCATCCACTGCTGAAGACCATGTGATATGGTCAGAAACTACCTAAAAAGTTAGTAAGCACACCTTGAGTTGAGTCTTCTTAATGAATCTTAAACAGCACTTTTAGCTGACACAGCCAACGTACCTTAAAGTGGTCATAAAATGGTAGAGTTTGGACACCAACAGTTCCCTGTACAACTGAGCAAAGTCTATCCAATGACAAAAACCATGTGAGATGGTTGAAAGCACCCTACAAAGCTAGTAGGTGGACATTGGGTTAAGTACTTAATAGAAGAGATGATTTCAGTGTACAAAGCAAAATATAAACATTAAAAAAATATAAACAAGAAATATATAACATACTATTTTACAGATCACTTAAACAAACGTTGGTAATATCTGTGCGACAAGAAATAAAGATTTATAACCCTAACCTCGCAGTGTATGAATCACCCGATCACCTCTGAGAGGTGTCTACTCTATGTCTATGTATCACCGAAGTGAGGAAAAACAATGAACACGTTCTGGTTTCCATCACACTGAATCAACTGAAAAGCTCTGACTCAAATGTCACTCCGCTGGTCTGACTCATGACTTTCATCACACAGCAGGCAGATTTTCAATTAAGTCGGCATTAAATGCACTTTCAGTCACACAGGTGGCCGAACACCTGTCAACTCTTTTGTGTTCAGCAATATCTAATTAATTTTATTCTTATTAAATCATTTTTGAAATTTAAAAAATAACATTTAGTCAAAATTAGAAAAGTGGTAGGAGATCACATGCAAAAAGTGACTTATCTAACCTAATGCTAAGTTCACACTACATGATTTTAGCCCTGATTTTCCACTGGGTGACAATTTGTAAAGATTGCAGAGAAAAGCCCAAGATCGGAAGCAAATCAGTGCTTGATTGCTATGTGCACACTGCTCAAAGACGCAATCGGAAAGACTGAAAGAAAATACCTAGCAGGGTAAATATCCGGACCTGTTGAGAGTCCAAATCCTGTAATTTTGTGACTCAGGTGTCACTGACGAGAGCGGTGCGAAGTCCTAAAACTTGGAAATAAGTTAGCATTTTAGCACTCCCCTCAGTCGGTGGGTTTTTGGTTAAATGTCTGAAATAAGGTCTGTGGTTTTCACACAAGCTAACACAAACAAACACAGCATATTCTTTTCTTTTTCCTCTCTGTCCTTGTTGCTGCAAATGACTTGGATTGCTAGTTTTTTGCAGACATCCTCTCTGGAAGAATAAAAATCCTGTGTCAATTCTCGCATGTCTGACGACTTTGAACATGGCAGAAGAAGTTTTGGCGCTATAACAACGTCAGGCTACTTTATGTTATGCTTCAGACAGTCTTTATTCACGTGATCAGAAGATGTTGTCTGTGACTGTTGTTGTTCTGCTGACGACGATATCAAAAAAAAATGTACAAACATTACATATATACATGGTAGCACCTCAGCTCTTAAATTGTACTCTAGCTCATTTCTGTCTCCATCTCTGTCAGTAGATAATTTGCTCTTGCCCTGATTTCCATGGACTGGGGTGTGTAACGCTTGGGGGATCATCTGGAACAGAGCCCCTGGATTTGTCACTGTGTGCCACAAGCCTTTTGCATGAGCGACAACAGAGGTATTTTAGCAATTCAAATCTTCAGCAGGGTCCAAATCAGTTCAGCTGCAGAAAGATGCCCATCTGTGGATATACATACGATAGAAGCACTAATCTGAATCTAGCTTTAAAAGCTACAAAAACCACCTGCTAAAGAGAAGAAATATATCACTCCACCACATACAACTGTGCAGTAAAATTACGCCGGCTAATCCTTTTAACAGCGTCTCTCCTGTCTGCTGAAAAGAGACATACCAGCTTTTGTCTTTCTGAGGGCAACATGAGGACATGAGAAGAAGCAGTCCAAAAGCAGAGTGATTATGTCTGCGAGCAAAGTGAATCAATTTCTTTGAATGTAGCGTTGGTGTTCAAATTTGTGAGCCTCCACTACCACCTCCTCCGACGACGCTTTTACAAAGTGAGGAAGTGGGAGCCTTTAAAATGAAGGCAACGTAAGATCCTCACATCCTGTAAGTGAGAGATTAAGTAAGGGATGATTTTGTCAGGAACAATCATCACTGGAGTAGTGATACAGTGAATTTACGGTTATATAACTTGGCTATATTAACCCTTAAATGCGTACGTTGGGTTCTTGACGACCCAGAATGAAAATACACATAAAGAAAATCAGCCCGCTGCTTGATTCTCTCCTGGATCAGTCGACAGGGAAGTGATGAAAAAGCCAGTGGAGAACAGATTGCAGCGGGATACAGCGCAATCATTTCTGTACTTTTTCTTTCTAAGAGGAAATAATGCAGAGCTGGGTCATGATCCAAAACAAAATTCTTAGAAATCAGGAACTGACCGTCGATTAATTATGCCCATCCCTAGTGTCCATTTTATACTTCCACTTGTGATCAAATTCACATTCAGCTGCTCACCTGAACTATGACATGTTTACAACATCCACTGACCTTTCTTCTCCACTACAAGTGTCCAAATTTGAAAAATGGTGCCCAAACAATTTGGTGACATAAACTAAGACGAGACAAGGATGTAAAACATGTACTGTATTTGTCTTTCAGTGGGAGATCAGGGCTCCTCATGTCTCTGTATAAACTATGAAAAGGTCTCGTACACAGTGTCTGGATGAAGCAGTGTGCTGTTCAACCTGCTCGTTCATAACAGACGGCCTCTTTATAAATCTTAAAATATGCTATTTATCCTGCGAGGAGTGGGGCATGTGCCGAGTTAAATGAAAAAAAAAAAGTTATATGCTTTTAGTCGCCATGGTTACGACAGGCGGTGTGAAACATGCAGAAATAAGACATTTAGTGAAATTTGAGTCATGTGGCAAGTTGATAATGGTCAGAATGGGAACATGTCTGACAGATGGGGGGGGGGCCCAGCGGGAAAATGTGGGACTGTACATGGTAAGTCCATTAATTTAGTCACTAGAGCATTGAAGACATGACTTCAACAACACTTGTACATGTATGACAGAAAAGCAAGAAGACCATACGAGGGGATTATGTTTGATCCGAGGACGAGGAGAAAAACAGCTAAAGAGAAGTAAACACGAAAAAGACAAAGTTAAATAATCAGGCAATAGATATACAAACAACACAAACATACAGCTGCGATATAAAGGTCAAGTAGTTACAGTGTCTGCAGGGCGCTGGTGTTAAATAGTGATCGTTCAGCACATGACAAAGTAGGTTAGAATAAATAGTGTATGCCCTGTACAATGAATTATATATTGAATTCTATGGCCACATGTACAGCTATTGCTCAATAATGTACAGGGATGTGTGTAACCAGGCTGCATTGTGAGTAAACGCTAAAACAGTCAATTAATTGATTAGTTTTAGGCTGAAAGACAAAGAGAAATAAACAGAGGAGAGATTAAGGTGAATCAGAGGATTACCATATTGTCTTTTTATAATCTTTTTAAATATGTACATCTTTCTTTGTTTGTTTGCTTGTTGTTTTGTTTTTGCTTTGTGTTCCTTTGGGTTATGGGACAATTTGACAATTTAGAGACTAAATGATTGATTGATTTATCAATAAAATAATCCTATTTTAATCAATATAATCTAGCAATTGATCATTATATTCTGGCTGTGAGTCCTGGTGAGATTACAGTTCTGTAAGTGACAGTTATATACAGGTGATGATACCAATATATACCAAAACAAACAAAAATAACAAAAATACTCTGTCTGAATGAAATGTACAGTTATTATATGGCACCATTTTGCAAGGGACAACAGGTGAGAAGAAACTTTTCCCAGGTGCGACTGTTCTGAGAGTCTGAAGTGACTTTAATGAGCCAACCAGACAGTGTTGAAAATAGAAAGAGAGACTCAGCAGCTGCCATGCAGGACTGGATTCAGTAGAGGTTCGTCGGACATTTGGCACCCCAGGCAAAATCCACCACCTCCACTACCACCACCCATTTTGTGTGGCTGTATGTGTGTGTAAGTCTAATATGTTATACGAAAAAGGGTGGGGGGTTGTTGCCTGGAGTGTGGAGCGTTTTTTTATTTTTTTTAATTTGAAAGTCGAAGCATCAGTTTTCTCACTCGCTTCATCTCAGACAGAGCGATAACAGCTCCCACTAATCTGGTGTGTACTGTATATGTGACAAGTTTGACAGATTAATCTTCATCTTCAGATTGATGGAAATGGAAACAATCCATTAATAAGTAGAACTATCTGTTTAGACTGATCAACAGTGACCATGGCGGGCAATGGGAAGAGTAGAGGAGCAGTCTTCATTGATCTGGAGTCACCTTGAGATTAATGTGCTCAATTAGAGAAAGAGAGGGAGAGTTGGATCAATTACCAATGTCACTGACCGAGTGGATTTCGATTTTCAAGCTGTAACAGTAGAGACGGTGACAGTAGCTGTATAAGGTTTTATCAAAATAAAGCAGTATCCAACAACCAAAAACGTTTGTGGAATAGGAGATACTGTGAAAGTGGCTTGATCAGATATGGAGATGTGTTAGATTTCTGAACAAGAGGAGGCTTGAAGTGTGTGAATGTAGATCAGAGGAGATAGTCAAAATTCAGTAAAAGAGTAAGTGAACTTTTTATCTAAAATATTCAAAAAGAATTTTCTTATTTCCTTTTTAAGAGTGGAAAAGACACATTTTCAAGGGCAGACAGCCAAGAATCACCAGTTGTTGGCATGTTTTTCCACCCACTGGTGGTGAGGACTACCACAGCAGATAAAAATCCTGTGTAATCATTTCATGTGGGGTTCAGGCTGTGAATGAATTGCGTGTGAAACTCAAAGACGTATGAATGACTTCTGCGGTAACACCACCATCAACGAGACGACACACACCAATAATTCTTTGGTCTTTGTCCACCAGCTCACATCAATGAGTTGTGATTAGTTTTTAAACGAGCCATCTAAACTGCTGCCTGCTCAACATGATGATAATAATTCTCATTACCCTCAGGTTTTAAATTCTCTGGTGTCTTATGCCCCTGAGGCGTTACACTGGCTGCTAATAAGCTGCTATCATTAACGACAGCCACTTGATCACAGACAAGATGTCTCAATGTAAACTGACAGAGAAATGTGAGCAGAGATAATGTGCGTGATAATGTTAGTGTTATGTTCTCACCCTCTTCTTATTGCACACAGTTTGAAAAAACACCGGAGCACAATTATATTACATTTCCGTTGTGCCGTACTGTGTACACCGTATAGTACTGTGTTCATCCATACAGCAAGGACATTACAGATAAAGTGTCCAGATATGACCAGTACAACCCCTTGGTGCATTATATTGCTTTATTCACGATACGCCAGGTATCGGTACTTGGCATCTTGAGTTTAGGTATAAGAATCTGTATCATGAGCAAAAATGACAGAAATGATGTAAGTCACAGAAAGAAATTATTCAATCTAGTCTATGGGTAGCTGACGAATTTGAGGTTGAGTTTCAGGACACATGGATGACTGCCATGGTAAACATATTTCCTGCTAAATGATCACTTCTTACAACAATACAATAGATGTTCCGGTCTGAACACCATATATAATAACAGTAATTTTAAAATGTTGAAACAGAAAATTGGATGGTAAAAACATGAACCAATATCTCGTGACATTCAACGGTAAAGTGCACTACATTTAACATTCAGCCGCTATGTGTGCGCACACCACATGCTATGACACCTACTGGGGGGACATCACCTCTGCAAGCATCAACGTGGAAGATGGGCTCATTTGAGAGGGAGAGGGAGAGAGTTATCAGGCAGCATCTCGCCCCCACACAGCCACTGATAGCTGCAATCAGCAGAAGAAGGAAGAAGGGGACTTGAGAGGGCAGCTCGTCAGCTCTGATAAGGCCTTTTGTATCACCTCTGATTGAGTTGGAATACTTAGAAGATGCACTGTAATGATAGTCATCTCGGCTAGTGCCTGTCCGGGTGTGTGTTGTCTGAGAAGCGCTGCCGCTTTGTATTCACGTGTGGGTCTGTAAGAGCGAGGGAGTGAAGAGAGAAAATGAAGATGTGAGAGTGTTTGCGTAAGTCAAGAACTCGTGCTGGAAAATGTAAACAAGACACAACCGGTCGTCCTCCGTGGTAGAAATTCAATCTACGGTCACATCATATAAAATAAGGCACGGTGGGGAAAAAGACTGACGATAACCTTGTAACCTTTTTTGATTTAGAGATATATCAGTGATTTTAATTCCAACCAGACTGCTTTTTTGTAAAAAATAAATCTCCAACATGTTCTTTTTAAGTAAAAATGTGTCTCAAATGTGAATAATTGCTGTTTTTTTAGTCATATTTTCCTCTTAGGCTGTTGTTCAGACAAAACAAGCAATCACAAAATGTTAGCTTAGGTTCTGAGAACTTGCGAACTTGTTTTTTTGCAATTTTCTCAAGTGAATAAATAACAAGTTTCATCAGCAATCACTAGGATTGAAGAGAGCATCGGGCACTAGCTTCCATCTATTCTGAAGAGATAACACCTTTCACAACACATGTAGTCACTGCATCTGTTGTTAAATTAAAAATGTTAGTGCAGCGTAACCACTCACCAACCACTGTAAATACAAACAGGGAAACTGTGTCTTTCTAAACATTTACTGCCTGGATGTGAAGGTTTATCTCCTGATATATATGAAACTTAATGAGTCTCCACACTGACTAGCCTCATGAATCTACAGGAAATAGAAGAGGGACATCAAAACATTACACCTGTATGTGAGTGCTGAACATGGGTAATTAATGTGGTGCTATAACAGCCTCCTCTCCTCTGGTTTCAGACTTCCCACAAGATTCTGGAACCTGCTTTCAGGAAATATTCTTCCATTTAGCCACAAGAGCATTTGAGAAGTCCAACGTTAGGTGTCTTCAGACCAAACGGTTCTGGGGACTTCTTGAGAGGAACTGCTCACTGGGTGAGCTCTCCTGATAACTACATACCTTCAAGGGCTTTTTTGTGTTTGCAATCACGGAGCCAGTGGGAATGCTGAAGTGACGTAAGCCAGCCAACTCAGTAAAGCCTGGACTTCATTGTCGGTCCTTTCGTCCATGTTTTGTTGCCAACTTTTCATAGAACTGTGAAAAAGTTCATCAGGTTCTAAAGTTGGGTGATAAAGTCTGAATCACAGTTGACTTTCCAGTTCATCCCAAAGCTTTTGGATGAGGTTTAGGTCTGGACTTCTTCTGGAGTTCTTCCAAACCAAAATGGTCTCTTCAATGGTCTGGTCATGGTTTCTTTGGTTGTAGGACCTGGCTTTGTGCAAACTGGAAAGCATCTTCCCAAAACTGTTGCAACAAAGTTGAAAGTACTGTATAAAATATTATTGTAAGCTTTAACAATTAGATTCTCTTTCATTGGAAACAAGAGGTGCAGATCAAATTACAGTCCCAGCGTGTAGAAAAAACTGAAAAAGAAAAAATAATTTAGCCGTAACAAACAACTTCCATCTATTTCAAGTGCCACTGTTTGCCGGGGCAGAATTTCCATGATTGTTGATGGGTTGATGGGGTAGATGGATGGTGCTTTTTGACTCACAGCATGTCGCCGGCTTCCCAGAAAGCTCTCTGGCATCATGGAGCTGTCAAAATGCAGAAGGTTCGATCCAGCTGAGTGTGCTGCGAGCAGTCATACCCGCAGATGACCAGGGCCGGCCTAATATTATCTGATGTTGTCATATGTGGCTGGTGTATGAAGAGTTTCAGGCCATGCCAAACGAGTTCACAATTTTTGCCTTCTTCTACTATGTGCTGACATGCGAATAGAGAAGAATTATAGGCTGTTGTGGGTATTAACTTGCGTATGTAAATGTGACTTTTTAAAGGCCTCATCATTTCTTTGTAGTATATTTTAAGTTATTAAAATCGATATGCAAATCATGTGTATAGTCTTGGATTCGGAAACAAAGTATGGGCACAAATCCAGAATATTGAGCACACATCTAGACTACACAGGTGGGCTCACTTTGCCAATTTGGCCGGGGAACATCTCAGGTTACAGGTTGCAGGTGGAGCTGGAGCAATATGGGGTGTAGTTAGGATGGATGGATGGATGGATGGCGTCCACTTCAGTGCTGCTGCCTGTGTCTGCCCACTTTCCAGCTCCCACTCTTTTTTCCCCCCACATTTGAGCTATTTTCTCTCTGTTTCAATTCAGAACCCAGCTGCTGATCATTGGGCTCTGCCAGTGGGTGGAGAGAGGAAAAAAAAAGCCTGTGGTTCATTTTGGCCTTGGAATATAAACAGGGGGGCGAAGGCTGTATGGAAATCCTCTGCTTATCCCCCCCGAAGCTTCTTTTTCTCTGGACTACATATGGAGAGAAGTGCAGTATAGCTGGATTTCATAACTGAAAACCAGCAGAAAATGGGTGGATGAAAAATGGACTGGATAGATTTGCTATTCTTGGATGCTTAACGCTATAGCAGGGCAGAAGGATTCAGGGTTAAAGCAGAAGAGGACAAACAGCAGCAGAGAGCAGGAGACAGTGCATAGAAAGAGTACATAAAACCACAAATAACAAGAATGTATTATATAGATTATGAAGCCACTTCATGTCATATTGGAGCGCAATTAACTGCAACAACATCTGCCATGTGTTGGACATTTGTTAAAAAGCTGTGTGTCGATATTGACCATGCTCTCACAGCCAATTGAAGGCTTGACTTTGCTCATTAAAGCGATTGATTAGGGCCACAGTGTTAAGGGCATCTTCCCTGGGGATGATATGGATTGGGCATAAGTTTTCATAGTGAATATAACAAGCCATACTGCAGCCAGTCACTGTTTGAAATAACTTTAATGACAACCTCTTTGTATAGATGCTTTGTAAAGTAGCAACAGTGCATTAAGTTTGGTCAAGGTTATTTTAGGACAAGTGCACTCCTCTCAGCCAATTTTGCAATTTTACTGTCTTTGTGATATTAATAATCACCCCTGGAGTACAAACTGTAAAATGAAAATGAGTATGCTTACGTGCTAAACACTCATTATTAGTTTGTTGAAGAGGGTCAGAAAATTAAAAGTGACTCTGGGTTTCTGGCGAATTGAAGGTTTGCCAGAAAAGTGATGCCATTAAACCTGAAAAACAATTCTTGATATTTTAAAGTTTCCTGGCTTCTGAGTCTTTTTAACTGATCTACAGTTCAGCATTACTCTTGAGTTAGATGGAGATCATAACTGAAAAACTAACTCCGGATTGTTATCTTAATATAAAATAGTTACATAATGTTGCTTTAAACGCTATTTAATAATTTAATCAGCTGGTACTCTGCCTTGGCCACGCTCCTATTAGGCGTGCTGTTTTGAGATTTATTGAATTTATTGCTTTTATTTCTTAAGATTAAGACTCGTATAATGGACAAGCAATCAAAACAAGACTTGGGTTGTTTGTGGAAGCATAAAATAAGTTCTGTAGCCACTAAACTGAGGCGGATATCAATGATGTTTTCATCCTTAAGGTGGATTTGGCAACAAAATGTGCCACAAATATTAGACACTTTTAACTAATGATCGCAGTCAGTGTTAAACACAGTGACAAACACACTGTGTTTTCTGTAACTGCTTCACAATAAAAGCCTGGTGAAAGCTTTTTAAGCGGCAGTAGGAAATGTTGGGTTGGCATTACTGGGAACTCAATACAGCTGAGTGATGCCATCATTTTTCATGCGACACCAGAATGGTTACTGCTGCCACTAACAATTAAAACGACTATATAGAGAGATAATTAAGTTAATTATGTACATATATTGAATTGCCACTGAATAACAATTCTAACTTAATGAGCAGACATCTTCATTTGTAGTTTTAATATCATTTTTAATGTCCCATCCCGTGCACATTCTGTACTTTTGTAAATTAAACATACAGAACAGAGAGGCAGACTCCTCCTGAGGTGCAGAACTAAAAAAAAAAAAAAAAAAAAAGAGTCCATGCTTCTTCTGACTGTGGCATTTTCCAGGACTGAGTTTTTTAAAGTTGCGAAGGCGGTCAAATAGTGAAAGAAAAAGTAAAAAAGTGGTGATTACTCGCTGGAAGAAAGCCTAACCTTCATAATCTGAAATGCCAGTTCCTGTCAGTCACAGATCCCTGCTTGTTTATGCCTTGCAGTTATTTCTGCGGTGGGAAACAGACTGCATCACCCACTGCTACCATCTGCCAGGGTTAGCAGGTTTTCACATTACGGGAGCAGCTCACATGACCCATCTACGTCCATGAGGAAAAAAATAAATAAATAAAACAGGACAAACTACTGGAGCAATCAGCTGAGACCTCCTCTAAACGTATTCATAGACAAACTCGTATCTGTTATCACCAAGGAATCAAACTTTAAGAAAGTCATTATGTGAGGAAGCTGTGAGAGTAATTAAAAGAAAATAAAATTAACACTGAGGTGTGTGTGTGGCAGCACTGAACTGGTAGGAGTTCATGGTGCGTTTATACAATATTTAGATCCCTGGTGAGAAAAAAATGTCATTCAGTCAATTAAAAAATACCCATTAACAGTAACTGAGTTAGACTGATATGATAGTATGGGACTTTAATTAAACATCAGATATCTCTGATAAAGATAATGATATTATATGTAATTTCATAGCTGCAGATAAAATAGTCTGGAATTAGCATAATGAAGGTTAAATTAAAGAAGATGCAGCACAATATAAAAACTGTGTATACTTTAAACACAACATTCAAGGACACTGATGGAGAATGTTGGTAAAATTAACCAGAAACTAGCATCTATAATGTATCTGTACACCTAGCATGTTCCCACAGGACTTTGTTTTGATATATTGATGATTCTGGCAATTATTGACCATTTAGTTTATGTCTTTTAAAGGTTCCCAGAGCCCAACAAGACAACGAGGAACAAGCTAAAACAGAAAGATATTCAGTTTCTAAAGATATAAAACAGAGGCAAAAGCTGGAAACAGCAAATGTTTGCACTTAAATGAATAATCATTTGTCAAAATCACACTTTGAATACAACCAATGAGAAAAAATAAGTGTCTAAATTTACGTATTTCCACACTCACTTGCTATTTTGAGTGCATTAGGGTGTTAAGTACCAGGATGTTGCACTCAAAACGGTCAAAAACTTGAGTATGGAGCGACGGTCGCCATCTTTGCTACGTAGAGGAAGAAAACAGTGGCCGAGGAAGGATTTATTGGCATTAAAACAGCTGGCAGATATTTTTAGTTGTGGTTGATTGCGGTCAACTGCGATGAGATCTCGTGCCAGGATATGTCATTAGTTTGGCTGGTAGGTGAGAACAGGACGGAACAGGAGGTCAGGATGAAGAATAATAACTGCCAGAGGCAATCATTTCCACTGCTATGGAACACTATGCTTTGATTTTCCCTTTTATGTGAGAAAAATCTTCTCCTCTGGACTTACAGTATCCCAACTTTCCCAACAAACCTAATCTGATTAAGTGTTTAAGTCTTTTTACAAAAAGTTTAAAAGTGACTTTATTAAAAGAGTTATACAATGGATTAACAGTTGATTATGTTTGCCTATTACTGTGTCACTAATCACAATCTGTTTTTTGATTAGGAACGTTAGAAAGAGCAAAAACTCTTCAATGATGTCCCTGCACTTCCTCACATTGGTATCTTCTCCCAGCAGCTGTCGACTGATCATCGTCATCGACCCCATTCTTCACTAAGACCGCTGGGACTTCATCAGAACAATGTGTGAAACAGAAATAAATTTTAAAAAAAGAAAAGTTGTCTGGTTTCGACTCGGCTGAGGAGACCAAAAGGCGCCCCCAAAGATGATCCAATATGTCATTTTATCTGACTGTGTCCAGGCTGCAGTCGCTGCAACCACCGCTGCATCAATCATCACATTCCTCCCGTCAATATAAATGCAAATCATACAGTCTGGTAAGGCCGTGTGGATTATGACTTAGCGGTACACTGTGTGTTGCAAAATGATGCCGTGAAAGGTCACTGGCTCATTAAGTTCGGGGTGATTGCCGGGACTGGATGAGGGGGATGAGCTGACTCGTCTGTCCACTGTAAAGAGCAACAATATTGTGGTGGGCCTTTTTTTAAGATGTACAGAGCGACGGGTAGCAGCTGTACGATCGAGTCAAATCACTTACAGTGAAGTAAACCTGCAAAACAGAACTGTGTGACCTTTTGTCGCACTGCCACACTGGGAATTCAGTTTATTTCCCACCTTTTTCTTCACTTTTGAGGTGATTCGTTAGCTTGGTTTCAAGAAACTTCTAAATCAGGTAATAAGGATTCAAGAGGAGAAAACTGTTGAGGGAACAGTTTTACAAGAGGAAAATGTTTGTGTGCGTAATGAAGAGCACATGACCTGAATGACTAACAAATGGAAATGCCCACTGCATATATTCAGGAGTCTCTTTGGCCAGAGTATATATTACAAATTAATATTTCACAGCATGACTGGGCTTTGGATGAGTCCCAGAGTGATTTCATAAAGCGTGCAACACACTCACAAACACACACACAAATAACTTATTTTCTATCCTAAGTTATTTTTATTTTTTGGAGGATTAGTGCGGAGTATTTACAACAGCAGAACGGTTTAGGTGGGATAAAGACGGACGACGTGTCTCCACTTCCTTTATATACAGTCATCGTTGTAAGCATTTATTTGGTTTATGACCATAGAGTGGTGCAGGGATGACATATATTTGTAGTCCAACAGGATTTTTTCACTGGGTTTATTGCAGGAAATTAACTGTAACCAACAAAAGTTTATGATACTTTCACGTTTTGTTCTGCCTGAATACAATGCAAACACAACCTCCAGAAGTAAAAAGCTAATGTTAGGCTATAAACCAACTACACCATGGTCACATGACGTCAACGTCTCCACCACTAAGCTTCCAACTGGTCATTTCATTTAGCTCTGAGCTCTTCTACAAAAGCCTTTCTTCTTAGAAAGTTAGTGAGAGTTTGAAAGAGTGTGAGTAGAAACACAACAAGGCTGTAAAGGTGGAATAAAATGTGAAAATGTCTTGAGCTTGTGTTAAAACCACAGACCTCAATATTCCCATTAGAATGCTAACATTAGCATTTAGTGCAAAGCACTCCAGCCTCTCAGAGATGCTAGCACAGCTCTAGACTCTAAGTCATGGTCTTCTACAGTTACACATGGTAGCTAAAGTTTATAGAGAAAAACAAACCAACCTACGTTTGTGGACTTGTTTTTTGTCCCCAAAAGAAAGTCATATTCCCACAATGTGCCTGTGTAAACAGATTTATGTCCCCACAGCATGAGTAATAAATACACAAGTGCACACACAAACAGATGGATACCTTTTTTCTGCACTTAATCTAGCAGTGGCTAAACTCCAGTCCCAATCAAACGGTCTATTTAAATTGCAGACCTTTCTCCACTCCAGGGATAATTACCCCCATTATTCTATTGATGAAGTGGCACCTGAAAAATCCCTTTAATGTTTTACCCTCTTTGTATTTTGCAGCAGTAGCACACCTCCTGTGTTGCATAAAGCAAAAAGTTCTTTAAAAAGAAAAAAGCGGTCATAATGACTGCGTGGGCAGCGGTTCAACCTCCAGAAAAACCAAAGGTCCACCTGCCGTGAAGGAACACTAAACTCCACCCGCAACCTTTTAAAGTCAACGGAACAACTTCCACATCATCTGTTGTACCTTCTAGGACAATCAGGACAAAACACGGAAAGAAAGATGAAGTTATTTCTGAAATATTAAATAAGTTTCGTCTTGTTATTCATTCATGCCGGCCCCTCCTTCACTGCCCCTTTTCCACTGAGGTTTCAGTGGCACGGCAGCAGTCCTCATTTGTTTTGCAAACTAATTCAGGGCTATCAGCAGCCAGGCCGATTAATTAGGCAATCGGCTGGGAGCGGAGGGGAGTTCGTCACAGCGAGGTCACCGCATGAGGTGTCCATTATTCTCATCTCCCACTGAGGTGTATGTAAACCTCTTACTGTTGGCCTTTGTCAGTGAAAACAATACTGATCCGCTGCAGAAATGTCTTAACATCAATGTGCATTTTAGGGTTTTAGAGCAGCTCTAATTCATGCTGTCTCTCACTTCCGACAAGGTGGAACTGGAAGTTTAAGTGTTTTTGTTAATAAGTTACTCGGTCTGCAACCAGCAGTTCATACACTAATTATTTCGACACTAATGCAGGGTCAAAAACAAACCTAAACAGTGACAGAGACATGTTTTCAGACACTGGAGACTGAGTTCCTGCATAGTGTTGTGTTTGAGCCAGACGATTTCCAACTGTGAGGTGGGGGAGAGTTGCAGGGGATGGAGAGACGTGACGCAATGATACTGCATGACGCGAAAGGGACAGGTGCAAGTCAGCCTCGAAAAAACAAAGGGAAGTGAGTTATTGTAGTTTATAGCTATTAATGGCTTTTTAAAATTTATGTTAGTTTGCAGATGATGACAAAATAAAATGTTTGTGTTTCTAATTTAATATTTCCAAAACTCCCCAACTTAACTTGAGAATCATCTTGTTTTTAAGTTTTCCTCAGTGTCGCAATAATCCAGTGTCATCTGTCTGTTCATCAGTGGGTACAGAGAAAACAGGACTTGCTAATGCTAATTAAGCACTCTTCTAATGGTGCCAAACACTAAACAAATATAGGCTAAGAAGGATGAGGCTCGCACTGTAGCCCACAACCAAATCTGTAGTAACATTATACTTCCTGTTTACAACCCTTAAAGCATTATGCAAACTGCAACACCAAGATTTAGAGCATGATAGTCCTCCAACTAGAAGTAAGACAGAGGATAATAAACCTCTTATGGAACTAAAACATGGGTATAGTTTAGGAAAGACTGTGGTTTTGGTTACATCTTGAAAAAGTAAAGTTTCTCGTCTCAGGTTTTAAGATAAAGATAAGTACGCTCTGTTACAAATCAGTCGTATTTAAATCTAATGTGTAGGCCACCGGTTTGCCTCGACAGTTTTCCTCTATGATTAAAGTGAAGTTGCTCTCTCTGCTCTTTAAAGCCAAATACAACTCTAACTGACCAGTAGTGATGTACAACATTTTAATATAATGAAGCTACTGAGACAAGGATTTATGATTAGGATGTTTTATCATGTTGTATTCATGTCGTATTTGTGATATATACTGTTGGGACTCACTGAGGGTTAAAAGAGACCAACACTACATTGTTTTAATTCTCCAGTACAGGCTGCATTGTAAATGAATATGCTGCCCTCTGCTGGCTGACAATAGAAACTACAGATTTCTGACAGACTCTACAACACTGGGATTTTACAGGCGAAACAATTAAGCGATGAATATTATAATTAGCTGCAGCCCTACGAATTTTAACCACACCGTCTTTTCGGGTCTTCGGCCAAATATCCGCGTCATTCAGAGGCTTGGGACCAACATCTCCTCACTGCTTACCTGTTCATTTATAAGCTAATTTACAAATGTTTACTCACATGACCATGATCCTCACATCCTTCAGCACTCCCAATGAGTCCAAACTCCAACCTATAACATAGAGACAGTGCTGTAAATGAGATGCCAGAGGAGCTCAAGACCAGTCATAAAAATCAACCATCAAATAAAGTCTCAATTTGTGATGATTGACAAGACACTGAGGCTAAACACTGTCATTAGCCGGTGCAGATGGTTTTTGGGAGGCAGGAATATTCCCTCTGCTGCCAAAAGCTGGAAGATTTTGAAAGGAAAAGACACATCTTTTTCCTTTCTAATGTGAAAGTCTTGAGGGACAGGAGCATCAGCCTGAGAAAGATCCATGCCAGATCACAAAGTTGTGTGTTTTTTTTGTCAATAAAAATGTTCTGGCTGTGAGGCTCAGACAGCTTATGGGATCCTTCCTGATCGTTCAAGTTTATCTTTGCGAGAGCTCTGAGGCCTGAGGTGGAAGTTTCTTACACTTTTTAGTTCAAATTCCAGCTGGCAAAACAAGGCGTCAACACAACACGACACGGCCAGTTCTCCTCCATTAGTTGGCCTCGGCTGCAGGCTCTTATAATCAGTCACATACGGTTACAATCAGCCAGACACACTTCTGTTATCTACAGGGAGCAGAGAGCACAAAGCAACGTGCAGTCTACAATTAGTGGGAAACGTACTGGAACACAGCAATGACGGTTATCCTGCAAACTTTGCTAGCATGTGAGTAAACTCTGCCATCTACCTACACTTGAGTGATCTTTAGGTGTTGTCTCAGTTGGTGCTAAGCCCTGACATCTTGATTTAATTCTTTAAAAAGACGAACAGCATCAATTCAAGAGATGAAACTAACTCTGTCGGCCAGAATTCCTCAGGTAGGTTGGTTCAAAACCGGAAAAGAGAAATTTTGCCCTTATTGTGCATCAGTAAAAAGTAAAAACAACAGTTATGACACTTCTTCCTGAATGTGTCATCCAAACCCAGGAGGATCATAAGGAAGTCATAAGGTTTTATCATATGGGAGGTGTGAAAGTCACAACATAATTTCACGGGAATCCATTCGTCTCAGCGGGAGTGGCGGACCAACCAAGTGACAGGCTGACACTGCCGTCTCTAAAGCCGTGAAACTAGCATGACTAATAACAAAAACAGACAACAGGCGGTGTGTAAGCTCAAAACTGGAGAAAACACTTGGAGAAGTGTTTTCTCTGTTTGGTGATCATTAATTAATTTATACTAATCCTTACTTATCAGTGTGTTTTCGTCCCACTGTTCTCTTTTAAATCTCTGTGCTGGCCTCATTTTAAATGTAAGTGCTGCCCTCTGCTGGCAGGGATTATAATTACAACTAACATTTCAGTGATCCATGACTAAAAACTAAAACTAAAAAAAAAAAACATAATAATTTGGGCAAAGCCACACAATAGATAGATAGATAGATAGATAGATAGATAGATAGATAGATAGATAGATAGATAGATAGATAGTTTACCTGTTTAACTGTTTACCCGTTGAAACCTCACAGAAATATTGTGGTATAATAAATAAACCCAGCGCTCTCTGTACAGTAATACAGAACACTGTATAAGCACCTGTAAACACAAGCTCAACTACAAGAACTAGAATAGAATAGGCACTCTACCAATTACACTTCCTGTGGTCTTTATTTTTAAAGTCTTCATCACAATAGCTTTTTCTTTTTTTTTCGCTATGATGTGACCGCCCTGTGAGGTTAGGCTCAGTCATCATGTAGCCTCGCCCCCAGGGCTCTTACAATCAGTCACCTACAGTCACAGGCAGCCACACACACTACAGCCGTCCACGGGAAGCAGAGAGTGCAGAGCTGCAGCTTACACAACTATCTGTGGAGATACATGTACAGTAAAAGGATTACAATGATGAGGGTCAGCCTGCTAAGTCTGCTGACATGTAAGTAAACTCTGATAATAGTGTATGCTCTTCCATTTCCTGACTCTGTCTCTGTTTGTGTGTAATTGTTTCCTTTAGTGTAAATGCTGTGAACAAGAATCACATCTCAGGATCAATATAAGCTACATTTCAGTAGTTAGTTGTAAAATTTTAGTTCCAGGAGGTGAAGGGAACGCTCACCAACATTAAAATTCAGATTAATATGCAGGCTGCATTACAGAAACGTCCCTCTTACTATCTGATGGAGCGCTAAACCCCAGGAATCGTTGATGTTTCTGTTTGGGTGAGATAACTTGATTTCATTTTCACTTTTTAAAACTGGTTTAAAGATGGTGTCACAGGTTAATTTTTTGTTTTAAAAGATTAACAGGCTGGCTCTGCCTGACAGAAAACAGAAAGTGTCTTTAATGTTTGATTTGTTTGTGAAAAGGTATATGAGATATTTCCTCTGTTTTTTAGTTTTACTCTGACTGTGAAACCTGTGGGTAGTGACAAGTCTTACATAACTGGATAAAGTAAAATGATCTCTGAAAGAATGAGACTCTCTGTCACAAGATGAAAAAAAAAACAAAAAACTTTTTATTATTTATTTCCAGTGGAGTTGTGTGTGAAGCTTCCTAAAAAGACTTGTTAGTGTTAAGAGGACAGGAAAACCTTGAATGCGTCACACCACACTGCTGCCCTGATTTCCTGTTCACACTGAAAGACAGATGACAAAACTTTGTCTCTCACATGGTCCTCCATGTAAATCTGTTGTGCTTGTTGAAGTTGAGACAGTGACTGATCAAAATAAATAACAATAATCATCTTAAAGGATGGGTCTGACATTATTCTTTTTACTGTCAACAAATGTGCTAGTCTCTCTCTCTCTGTTTATAAAAATGTCAAATAATCACCAGTCAAAGTGCATGTAAGACTTTAATTTGAAGCCTCATGTTCATAAATTAACATAGTTTTTTTTATACTTGTGTAATATGTTTGTTTAAATGTATACATGAATATTCTGTATGTGGTACTTTACAAGGCCAAGAAACTACAAGCGAACCTTATACATGCATGTGATTGCTTAACATACATAATAATATGAATTATATCCTCTGCTATTCTGGGAAGGCTGCAGGTTCCACTCACCTAGCCTGGTTTATTTTGAGCAATGTTGCTAGCTCGCTTGGTTTTGTCCATTTCTCTGCCCCACCTTGCTTGTTTCATGACTGCTATTTGATTTGAAATGGTTTGAGATCACTGTTGCACAACTACAGGTGAATTATTTTGCACCAAAACCTTGCGTCTGATGTGGGTTGTTCTGCTAACTGGCTGTCTTCCACTTCTGGACCTGCTGCTAGCTCGGTTTTGAGCTGTCTTTTTCCAGCGTTTAAATCACATCTGAAATAACAGACAAGCTAATTTATTGTTTCTACAACTTAACACAATGAAATCTACTATGTAGTTATTGCACCAAGCACCAAAAACACTGCATCCTATATGTCCCATAATACAGTTGATTGCATTATTTTGTTGGACTCTCCCTTCCTGGTAAATGTCCACAATTTCCACGTCCCAATTAGGAACACAGACTTCCTGTTATAAGTTAGTAGTTTCCAAGCCCAAGCCAAGGTTTTCAGTTCTTTAAACTAACTTTGACATGCTCTTGTTTTTTTTAAATTGCAGGTCTACTGCTGAGCCAGTCTACCCAGTCAACTGCTACAGTCGTAACTTCCACCAGTCCAACTCTGTCCACCAACAATGCATCTTCCACCACTAGAGTTACACAAACGCCAGCTTCAACCAACAAAAACAACATTACAGGCTCAACAACTTCACAAACAGAGTCCTTGACTGCATCCCCTCCATCATCTACATCTACCACAAGTCTGACCCAGAGCTCTTCTTCTCTACCTCAACCAACCATTTCAACCCCTGTGACGACAAGCAATGACACCACAATCACACCACCTGCCGGTAACGACACCACCGATGCCAACAAAACCACTAGTGCACCCAGTACCACCAACACAAGCACCACCGTCAGTACCTCACCAAACACCACCTCCATCACCTCCACCAGTATCACCACCAGTTCCCCACCTGATGTCACCAACAGTACCTCACCTAGCAACGCCAACGGTACCACCACCAGTGACCCACATGGTACCACCTCCATCACTTCCAGCAGTACCACCAATGGTACCTCACCTAGCATCACCACAAGCAACGCCACCAGTACCACGACCAGTGTCCCACCTGGGACCACCACCATCACCTCCACCAGAACCACCACCAGTGCCCCATCCAGCACCACCTCCATCACCTCTACCAGTACCACCACCAGTACCACCATCAACACCTCCACCAGTGCCATCCAATCCACCACAGTGGTTGAGGAAGGACACAAATCCAAAGCTCTGAGCTCAGGTATAAAAGTATCTTGATTTTTGTTTTATTTTCCAATATTTTCATTATATATAAATTTTTTTTTTGCACAAACAAATTTATTTGACACTCAGGGAGAACACAATGAGCAACAGTAGTTTAATCTTTATATTAGAGCAAATCTGTATAGGAGTCTACATTCATGCTAGCAGCTGTGGCCACATTTAGCATTTACCATGGTCATCAGTTTAGTTTAAGATGTTAGGATATGTTATGAGCGAACACTCACTAATTAGCACTAAACACAAAGTACAGCTGAGGCTGTCTTGCAGGTATCTGATCATAAATGAAGTACAAATTTAACGGTTCAGCCTCTGAGGACTGTGAATGTCTTAACCAAATTTAACAACAATTTAATAGTTGTCGAGATCTTTCAGTAACAACAAAAAATGTCAACCAGCTGGTGCCACTAGAGAAAACATCAGGGAATCACCAATGTCATTATGATACATCATCTGGGAACCATGAATGACTATAATTTAGTGCCAATCCATCAAGTAGATGTGAATATTTCATTGAATAAACTGAGAAAACTTTGACCACTAGTGGTGCTAGAGGGAAAGTCAGAGTATCGCCAAAGTACTTTGAATTCTTTAGGGTTCTTGAATATATGTTGCAAATTTCATGGCAGTTTCTCTAGTGCTAAAGGAAAAGTTAGAGGACTACCAACATCAGTAGAAGTCATCATCTGGGAACCATGAATGTCTGCACAAAGTTCATCCAGTACTTAAGATATTTCAGTTTAAACATGACTTCATGTTAGCACTTTACCCACACCAAAGAGAAGCAATATAAACAAAATATTAATGTACTGAGAAAATGTGCATAGAGATACATGGTTGCATTCTTCCTCTGTTGTTACGGCTGCTCTCATACCAAAAAAAGCACTGAGGGCTGGATTGGTGTGCCGCAGCATTTTGCCCAATAGTGTTGCATTAGTTTGTAGTCGTTTTTACTGAATGATCCTGTATTTCTTGAGGTTTGTTATTTCTGTTAAGAAACAACTTGTTTGTCACGCATGGCCTCATCCTGTGCAGCAATTCATTACCTCATTATAAAAGCACAGTCAAACCATTTGTTTCTGTAAATCATCTGACTGTGAGCGTCTCTGAATGTGTCAAACATTGCAACATGCTACCACTCCTACAAGAGTGCAGAGTCTGACCTCTTCTCTGATTAAAGAGGTCAGACATACATGCACTTAGTCCATGGATCATATTATCTGTTCCTCCTCCTCTTTGATCTGCGTAAGCGCTGTGTCAATCTGTGGTTAAAATGTGAACAAAGCAGTTGCCTCTCACACTTCCTTGTTTGCTTTACAGTCAAATCTTTACCAACTGAATGAGTGAAAACCAACAGCAGCTGCAAGAAAAGGCTTTCCCTGTACCTTCTGTCGTTCACAAAACTGTTAAACCTCTGATTCATTTGCTTTTGGTGTTGTTGAGTCTGAACTCGTCCCTCATGTACAGGAACCATTAAGAAAACTTCCTTCCCATCATCAGTAACTGTCACATCTGATAACACATCTGACTCAAAACTTTATTACGTCTCTCTAGGGCAGTGGTTTATGAACTTGGGTGTCTCCAGGCAAGGGATCCTGTTGAAAGTGTTACAAGAAGCTGTTTTAACCAAAAAGGCTCAGAAACTTAAGTCTGGAACTAAATTGGAATTATTAATCTGCAAATATACACTTCAGCGGACTATTAGGAGGCCAGGAACTAAATTTAGAGCCTGGTTGCATTGAATTGAATTGATTGAAATGCAGTAGAAAAGTACTCTAACTAGTTACAAGACTAGTTATAGGAAAGAAGTTTCTTTCAAAGTGTTTAATCACAGTCTTGAAATAGCTGTGATTTTTCCATCCTCCTACCCTCGAAATAATTCCATTGTGACCAGGGTTTTTCTTAATTTCTTGCATTCCCGTAAATTTGCTAGTGGCATGCTGCTGTGGTGATGGTAATGTTACTAAAATATCTCCACATTTACATGTTGGTTTGTTATTAACTTTTATACAAACATTCATGGTTCCCATTAGCATAAACTTTGGGTTTAGTGCTATATTTAGCAAATGTTAGCATGCTAACACAAAATGGTGAACACATTGAATCATTTGAACACATTTTTTCTTTTTTTTTTTAGCTCTCAGCACCATTGTGCCCAGCCTTATAGATTAGCTAGCATGGTTGTAGACTCTTAGTCTTGTTTATATTCAGAAGGTTCCTCACATCTTTAGCCACATTTTGAGACATTTTTAAGGCTTTCAAAGTGACTTGGTCCAACTGGGACTCAAATCTGACACACCTGCTGGACTGACTCATCAAACCAAACACAACCAAATCAGTCTCAATCTATTCAAACTATAACACCAAGTGAGTTCAAAGATCAGACAGCTTTATTCCATGATGAATTCAAGACCGATAACCAACAGTTAATAGGCATCAATAAACAGGTCATTTGTTTAAGATAAGGTCCCACACTGTGTTAGAGCATCAAATGGAGCCCCTATAGCACCCATTTTCAAAGGGGTGTTTACCAATTGAATTCTGCTCCTAGATAAGAGGAAAGATTTGAAGTGTGATACCTGTATGAGCATTTTACTGGATCTCAAACACACAACCAAATAGACCTTCAGCAGTGTGCCGTTACAGTTTCCCACAAAGAGATTACTAATTAATACTAAAGCTCAAAGGTCAGTTTGGTCTGCTGGGAAAAAAACGTTATCTTTAGGTCACTGTGCGGCAAATGGCCATAAAGTCTCACCTGCAATAGCATTATAGATTTACCAGAAGTATAATCAGCCTGGACACATACCACTGTACATGAGTCGGACCAATCAGGAAACTATGAGGTGTGTTTAGATGATAGTATGACTTGCAACCCAGTGAAACCTCCTGTTTTAGTCTTTTGATTGAGTTTATCTATATTTTTATGGTAGGTTTTATGTTTCAAAATCATTCTAAAAAGGACTTTTTAAACTGTATAAAGTGGAGCTGCAGCATCATGAATAGAGAGGCCAGAACAAAGCATCTTTTCAGACTTGATTCATCTTTCTTTTCCTCTCTCTCTCTCTCTAGGAAGTATCGCAGCCATCATTTGTCTTTTCATCATACTCGTCATCGTAGTATTAGGTGGGCTGTACTACTACAAGTTCAGGTGAGTCCAGAGTTCAAACAAAGCTCCTACGAATTACATCAACATGCAACTGTTACTGTAATTTTATAATGTGCTCATCTGTCTCTTTACTGCACATTTCAGGCGTCCATCCTACGGTCCCCTAGTGGACAGCGACTACGGCACTTTAGGAAACTTCAGCAACCCCATGTACGACCCTTGAATCCTAACCTTTGATCGCCGACTCCAGACGTGACCACCAAAAGTCTTCAGCCTGCAAGAGGGAGCTGTTCTGATCAGAGTGTGTTTATAGTATGTGTGAAATAAGTTCAGGACAATCACATTTTATTACTGTGATTAGTGGCTTGATGGTTTGATTGCACTCGGTTGCAAAACAAATGTGAAGTTTCTCTTGATCTTTGTTCAAGTGACCTCGATTTTTATTCCCAGGTAAACGTGAAAGGAAATAAAACAGCAGTTTTTTTACTCAGGGTAGCTGTTCAAAGACCTCTGACTGCATAGACACAGTGCAATCATACTGTAATACCATAACAGAAGTGTCACAGCTTAAATCTCAGAGAAAAAAAAAGTGTGATTATCAAAGATATCATGATTAACACTGGATATTTGTACAAAAAGAAAACTGCTTTCCATCCAATACAAGCAAAAAGAACTGGATTATGTGAACTGAGATGGGGAAGACATTGAAAAGCCTAGAACAAACTGAACTGACAGCAAAGTGCAAATACTGTTTTCTTTTCTTTTTTTAAAATCATTGATTGTTCCTGTCTGCGCCTGCTGAGATACTTTTTCCTTCCATAAACTGTGAAATTATGAGATTTCTGTTCAGATTTTCAGCATTTATCAACATAGAAGTAGCAGGAGAAACAAAGCCCAAAGCCTAGAGAATGGTCATCTACAAATACCTGCTTTTACATGATCCTTTACGTGTCTGTATCAAGAGGAAGTACAGAGTATGGTCATATGTGGTTGGAGAAAACTAGAGTCCTCAAAAAAAAGGACTGACAGAACGACAAGTGGAGCTCTAAAAATGAGCTTGAGAGACTAGAAAGAAAAGAAATTTCATTTAAATTAAAAGACAAACAGGTGAAGTGACTTGTGTGTGATCCTGAATGGTTTGTACCATTCTCAAATGGACCAATAATCTCAGCAATGGACAATTTGTTAGCAGAGAAGCAAGAACTAAATCTATAGAAGACAGAATTTCTCCTATACGTTGGGAAGCGGAGACATTTTAAGGCAACATAGGGGGGCTATGTTAGCATTAGCAGCTACGACAACCCCAGAAGGGAGACCAGTCCTTTCAAATCCAGTCAGTAAAGGGAGGCTCCGGGTTTCAAGCCCCATGTATTCATCCTGCTGAGGTGCCCTTGAGCTAAACACTGAATCGCTTCCTGTTTCAAGTGCTGGTCTACAGCTTTGACCTCTGTCACTTTTGAATGAAACAGCGAGTTTCTTTTATCATTGAATGTCATCAGTGTGAAGTGTTTTCAGTGTGATTTTTGCTTTTCTGATTCTAGTATTTAATAGAGTTTTGTTTGTTTGCATTTAGGTGAAAAATAATGTGACAGTTTCGATGCTTTTCTAATTTTTATTGTGTAAAAGGATTATGTGCAATAAAAGTGACAAAAGAATAATGGGAGTCACTGTGATGGTGTAACCTAAAGGTGCTTAGGCTACAGTAGAATATATTCAACACATGTAAAAGTGGTGTTATCCAGAAAAACTACTGGTCTAAATACAAAAGCATGATAGCTGTAATTACTGCTCCAAACACACGTGAAACAAATAAAATGATATGACAACACAGCATGTGTATAAAACACACACACACACACAGATGCTGGGGTTCAGCACAACGTCTTCATCTCAGCTCCTCAATGGGCTACAGAGCGTTTATTAGTGGGAGCTTTAATAACAGGCCTGTCATTGCAGCCCTCCCATCCTAACTGCTTCCATTCTTCCTCTTTTCTCAAATCCTTTCCCATGAAATCGTCCTCTCCTGCCCACGCTCCCCCTTCTCTCATCCTACTAGCTCATTTTTCAAACCTCCCATCTTCTTCTTTCATTGTCACCGAGATTCTAAAAATGGCGACTTCCCACTTTTTGATTTAGTTAATGTGTTAAGAGCAAATACACTAGTTGTTGTGTTTCGGCCAAGATATTCACAGCTGAATGTCGCTAACAACTCTTTCCCAACCTGTTACAGTTAAACTCTTACATTTTCAACAGTATTAAGATGCTTAACATACAGGATATTTTCAATCTAGGCCTTATTTTCCTATGTTTTTGGGTGTAAACGTGGAATCTGTGCAGCATCGAACAAAAACAGAGTACTTGGAAACCACAAACAGCTGCTAAAATCAAGGTTTTTGCCACTGACAGGTTCAGGTTCAGTTATTCTAAGTGTCTGAAAACATTATGGATAGGATTCCTACAGAGACAGAGCTTTTTGTTTGACCAGAAACATCCGTTTTATCAGTACCAGACTCCATTGACAAAAACTGTAATTTAGCTGAGCAGAACACAGGAACTGCTGGAATACCACTGCCTCCATCTGTTAGTTTGTTTGTGTTATTGTGTGACTTTCAGTGGTGGCAGATCCTTTACATAAGTACAAGTACCAGTACTTTCCACCACCTCCCTATTTTTCGTCATTACTGGGCAGCAGATGTAATAATAGAGGGAGCAGAGCAGATTCTTATGCTACGCTATTATTATCAGGCCCTAAATACACCAAGCAGTGTGTGTCTGTGTGTGTGTTCTTTATAATTACAGTGAGGGAAGGGCGGGACCATTTTTTTACATTAGAAACATCTGGACAGTAGAACTCCAATATGATGTATGTACTGCACAAGGACTTTTACTTTTAAATTCACCATCTGAATATAGAATTACGTGACAAATACAGAGCTTAAAATGAGCTACAGCCTGTCTATGTTATTTACAGACAGGACTATTAGAGGTACCTAATCTACAGTACAGTCACATGTCAATAAACTGGGATTAAAGTATAAGGCAGAAAAAAGATAAGAGGAGTGAGACAAGGCTGACGTTTTGGTGAGCAGGCAGGTGGTTTCCCTGCTGTCATTATACAGAGATGGTGTCAGACTATGAGAAACAGGAAGATGCCTTTTCCTCTCTCTCACTCATCACTTGCTCAAAGCTGAAACCACAGGCTGATAACATGCAGAGGTGGTTAATGTGCTGAGGATGCTCACAGTTTGACACTGCACCTCCTCCTCTGAGAACTGACCATCTGAGAGACAATCTCATTCATTCTGTTCAAGTGGTCTGTCGGCTGTAATGACGATAAGGGGAGCAAAGAGGGAAGTCAGGTGATATTGTTACAGAGTGACAAAGTCTCTGTGGAGAGGAGACGATGGATCAAAAGAAACAAAAGGACTTTAACACAGAAGCTAAAGAAATAAGACTATAAAGTCATGTCAGTGGCTTTGTGAGGTCGCCCATAGGCAGCAGCAGTGTTGTAGGCGCATGTTTAGTGTGTTGGCATGCTAATATTTGCTAATTAAATACCACTGGAGCTGATGGGAATGTAGGTTTTTAGTCACAAGAAGCATTATAAAAATAAACTAGATTAGCACTCAGAAAAGTGAACACCTTAAACAATCCTACACACAGCCCAGTGAGGAGGAGAACGATGCCAGCTAAAGTTGTCACTCTGCTGGTAACGCAAAAGTACTCTAACAATTTAGCTTTTCTCAGTAGGAAACATAATCAGTCATTTTGTAATGTACCAAGTTACTTTTAAAAGGAACAGGAGACACATTTATCAGCTGTAATTCGCCGTTACAATCACACAGGCAGCGTCTGTGAAGGGCAATAAATCTTAACCACACATACACAGATCTACTAACAGAACGGAAACTGTTGTCTGAATTGCAGTTTCATGTCAGTGGAAAACAGGCTGCAGGTTTCACTTTCTGCCTCAGCGAGACTCTCCTGCCCACTGAAGCTTCACTGCTTCTCCTCTCGTTAAAAACATGTTTTCACTTCAGGATTTCGAGCTTGTGTAAAATTTGAAAACACCTTCACAGCCTGGCTGATAAACTTCAAACATGCACTGGGGTGAAGCTGGAAAATCTACGAGTTTTGGCGACTTTTTTAATCACATGAAGCGTTTACTTTCTTCTTTAGCAAGCAAACCACTGTGACCTCATTTCTGTCTAATTATCCAAATTCAACCACATATCAGGTGGCAGCTACAACGGCAGAACTGCCTAAAAGCCTTGGGGATTTTTTAAAAAATTGAACTGAAACTTTTCTGGTTTTGCTTTGATGTGAAGTGGGCATTACATTTTTTCAGCAAAATATGAGAAAATGAAAGACGTACACCTGCCACTACGTCCACCGACCTGATAAACCCAAACGGCTGCGTGATGCACCTCATAAAGACACAAAAAAACACCATAGATTACATTTCTATGGCTGTAGGGAGTCTTGGAGTGTTTGTACACCGGGTTCCTCTTCACTAAAGAACAAATCACTCAAACCCACTCCTCACTAAAGCTGTGACACGCACTGACAACTGATATCCATCTTTACAGTTTCCTGTGTAGCTGCCATCCTCTGTAACGAAACTGCTGCATCAGTCACAAATACTGAAAACATCATGGAGGCCGAGAAAGGAAAAAGCTGTTTGAATAATGTATCATCGAAGACGATCAGTGTTTCCACTTCAAAACTCACCAACAAGATAAGAAAAGATGCTGGATTCTTACCATTAATTAACCAAATTAATAATAAAAAAACACTTTCAAAGAGACCAAACACGGTGATCACCTGTAATTTCTTCTTCTTTTTTTTTTAAGGTTATTTGGTCATCGCTGTTAAAAGGGAACCAGATGCAACAAAATTTCATTCAATTGTGCACTTCGGTGTAGTTTTGAATGATAATAAAGACATTTTGAGTTGATTAATTGTGAGGTGGGGTGGTTTTTTGTGTTGTTGTACTGTACACAAGACATACAATAAAAAAAAATCAACTACATGCAAACAGCAAAGCAACATTAAGTGGTGACTAGCAAAAAAACAAAACACAATCTTTGGTGACATCTAACGTCTTTAGTGATTCTTATTCTTCCTCGAGTTTCACCTGGTCTGGATATTTGTTCCTCCAATCATAAAAGTGTTCATCTATACTTGGTCCAGACATATTAATGTTGGCAGTGTGAGGTGATTCTGTTAATCTACAAGTGAAGCTGTAGTTGCTGTAAAATAAGTTAAGGTTGCACATGCGTTTTATTACCAGTAGATGTCACTAATCACTAAGACAGAAGATGCAACTCAGAGGCCGCTTTCAGTCTGAATGGGCATTTTGTTGTGTCCTTATGTATTTAATAAACTGTATTTCAACTTATACAGAGACACAGTCCACACCTGTTTTAAAAAAAAACTATCATGTGCCTGGCTTTTGATTTAAAAGAGAATTTAAGACATCTGAAGTATTTAAAATATCTTTAAGGACAAAGAAAGAAATAGATCCATGTTTAAACTCAGTCCTAAAGTCAACAGAATTATGACAAAATCTACTTTTCTTCTAAACAGGAGGTTATGTATTCATCAAAAACTGTTAAAACTCTTACCAGAGTTGAAACAGGTTCATAATCCCTGCCCTTTTGTCTGGTGCCACTACGCCAGAAAAGATTTATAATACTGTCCTCTTATCACCAGATAATTGATGCTGTTGCAGTATCACATATGATCTTGTGGTGAGTTCTTTTCATAGACTAAATTATATTTTCTGGCTTGAGGGTTGCAATACTTAAAAAAAATTAAAATTAAAAGTCATCAAAGTAAAAACAAACAGTTCTGCAGAACATCAGATATCACCACAATTAGACCACTAATTAGACTTAATGAGAACATTAAGCTACATTTCACTCGCACTTATTATTTTTCACACCATTTTTTGGTTTTTTTTATCTGCATGTCCTGACAGCAGAGTTGCTTCATCCTTCGTCCTGGTTGCCAAAAGATGATTCTACCCGAATAAATGCTGAGTTCACATTAAACAGTGATTTTCTAGGAATAAGTCTTGTGGTACTCAAACCCAGTTTGAGGGTTTGTAGTCTCTGCCTACCTCAGAAAAAGCACCCATCCATTATATATACCACTTATCCTTAAGGGTTGCAGACTCCACACAGAAAAGTCCAGGATTCGAACCCTGAACCCTCTTGGTGTGAAACAACAGGTTAGTGCAAATGTATCAGGTGTGGAGGCCTTTACACTGGAGGTCTACATCAACATTTGTGATATTTAACCAAGAACATGATCTTTCCCCAACCTGAACCAAGGTTTTATTTTCCTCACTGGACCTAACCCACGACTTGGTCACCACAAGTGGATCCTGGGCAGTTACTGATTGAACGGATTCAAAATAACCTGCAATTTATTTGAATTAATTCAAAGTCATCCCCCGAAAAAAAGGTGACAGCCCTTAAATGGATCTGAACACATCTTCCACCACTGAAAGTTACACAATAACACAAACAAACTTATCGATCGAGGCAGTGGTGTCCCAGCAGCTCATATTTTATGCTCTGTAAAATTACTGTTTTTATCAGTGGAGTCTGGTATTGATAAAACTGATGTTTCTGGTTAAACAAAAAGGTTCTTACTCTCTGTGGGAATCCTATCCATAATGTTGTCAGACACTTATAACAATCTGAGCCTGTCAGTGGCAAAAACAAGCACTTTACTCGACGTACTTTAACAATTTTCAGATTTCATGGTTGAGAGGTTCACTGTTGCTCGATACTGCACTGATTCCAAAGATTTTTGTCCCTATCAATCATTCACACCCAAAAACATGGGAAAATAAGGTCCAGAGTTATCCTTTAACCATGTCTTAGTCACCACAAATAGATCCTGAAGGAATTCAAACTCTACCCAAACATGACATCTTTCTGCTGTCGTCAGGGACAGAAAATCCACTGGTGGACGAATGAAACCTTGAATATGAATCAAAACTGGTCTGACATAAAGACTCAGTGTGTAATAGTTTTGTCTTTACAGCAGGAAAAGCACAGGTGTGTCTTAATATCGTCAGTGATGTCCCTGTAAGACATGACAGCATGCACAACACCAGGGACCTGGAGCTGGTTTACCTAAATGGAATGAAGCCATCATTAATATCATTATAATCAAACCTGTGCTTTTCCTGCTGGGACACGTCAAAATCTCTGCTGCACTTTTCTGGTTTCTGGTTTTGTGTCGTCTTCTCTCAGTGAATATGGTAAAAAACCAGTAGAGTCACCTGACAACGCCACATATGTTATTGATAATTTGTAATAATTAGCTTGTTACACAACACTAAGTCCTGTGTCGTACAAAAGCAGGGCTGTGTGTAGTAGCAGCATAACGACGCAGATGAGTCTCCAGTGTGACTCAGTGTTTGAAGAAATATTGTGTTAGCTCACAATCTTAAAAACCAAAACCAGTATTCCCTTGTCATCCTCTGTGAACTGTAATAACTGCAGATGTTGTCTGTGTTCTGAATACTTTACAAATCTATTACGTAAATGAAGATACTCTATGCATTTTTACAATTATTCTACAGGACATTCTTTCATTCTTCAGAGTAATAAAACACACTTCAATTCTACCTGTTCCTTATTCATTTCTTATAATTTCTGAAGCACACAATGACTGACAGGGTGCTGTTGAGTCTTGTAATTATGTTCATATACTATAAGCTAGCAACAGTAAGTGCATGTTGAAAGACGTGTAATGACGTCTGGATTGTGTTTACCATCAACAAAATGAGGAAGGATTTTGATTTGAACACATCTTTCAAAACATTTTGTTGCATCTGTTTGCACAAGAACATCCACTCATGGCAAAAAAAAACATGTTAAACAAATCTACAGTTGTATTTAGGCAAATAAAAGCATTTGTTCAAGGTGAATGAACAAATTTCCAGATCACCTGGGTCCACCTGCCCCGACCACCTCACTACAACCAGACCACAACTGTGAGTCCTCCATTTTCCCACACTATATTCTGACATATCAGCTTGATAACTTTCCATTACTGTCCTAATTAACAAACGGAAACTCAATACTGTTGCAATCCTGTCTGCCAGCACCATGACTGAACTGTCAGTGAGTCATTACGTTTCAATCGCACCGTCACTACTGTATTACTAATAGGAATAAACACTACCACTGCCTTTCAAAGTTGTTTTTTTGTTCATGTACGTGACGCACGCTAGTGGCTTTAAGGTTGTTGGTTCCTCTCTAAAATTATCGGTCACTTTTCATTTTCATCTACTGCAGTTAGCACGCTAAACAGCTAGCCCCAGCCCGTCCCATCTCTTAATACTATTTTGCGATAGTGAGTCACTTTAGCGTCCAGTCTGTCCTCAGTCCACCATGAGAGCATGAAGAAGTGGGACGTATTCTAACGTCTTGTCTTGTAAGCGTAACATGCCTGAAGCTCTTGGTAAATAAATGGCTTGTTAATGCTAATGTTAGCTATGTAGCGATGGCAAAAAGTACATAGCACCTTTGATGTTGATTCTAAAAAGCTAGCTCAGAGATTCTCAAAGTTAAAGTGTGATATTATATTTTATTTCAGCTACTATATATTTGCTAGTTAATTTTGAGATTATAACTATACTCCAAAATGCATATAGCATAAATAACTAAAGGTAAAAAGGGTAAGAACCACTGTCATAGAGTTAGGCCAAAGAGTTTTCCCTCTTGGATTTTGTCACTGAGGTAAAATCAGATGTTAAAACGAGCAACAGTGATGGCACATCCTTTAGGAAATGTTGTAACACTGCCTTTGAGCAAGACACGTGGCATACTTATTTTTATTTACATACTCATACGAATTGAGCAAGACATCCTAGAATAAAATAAAAGGCTTAAATAAAGGTTATATTCAGGAAGTAGACTCATGTTAAACTATCACGAGGGGAGGCTTTTACTGTTAACTCCTACAACCTTGGTTCATTTCCTAAACCACAGGGTGCCCTGTTGTAATGATGTTTGCTCGTTTTTTTTTCAGATACCTGAGGACAGACTGTGGTTAGATGACGGTAATAATTGACCAGAGGTGAAAATTTCCAATGAATGTCTGGATAAAGAGCATTTGTTGTGGCTGAAACTGTTTCCTCGGTTATTTCTGACTCTGACTCAACAAGTTTACTGCATCTGAGCACAGACTTTCACATGGGATATGAAGGAGTGTTTACAGTAGGAAGTGGGTTTATGTCTCATGCTGTGAGTGTGTTTTACCAACAGTTTGGACAGTTACAGTAGCAATCGTGTATAATTACCTATGTTCTCTTTTGTTCTGCTTTCTCATGATATTATGCATTGATATGCATATCATTATGAAGTGATATGTTAAAACGGTGGGCGCACTGAAACTGTGATTCAGGTCCAGGAATTTGACTCATTCACTAATTTTGTCAGCTAACCCTATGTTGACGTAACCACTGGACTAGACTATCTGAATACTGTGTTTTCAAGGTATGTTAGTAAACCAATCATAGAATATATACACAGGCTAAACACAAAAAACAACTGGCCTACACATATATTTTTTCAGAAGGAGGTCAATTTTTCTGAGCTTTCACACCACGATTAAAGGCATCACATTCACACAGACTGTCAGAGGCTGCTCTGGGTCCCAGTAGCTGGTCCTCTACCTCCTCAGATGCAGCTCTAACAACCCCAACAGGACCTCAAACTGTCCCACCAACATCCTGAAAACATGGCTGCAACTGGCCGTGGTGGAGCTTCGGCTCCTCAGGCAAGTATTGCGTATTTTGGATATGTCATTATATGTCATTTACACATTATCTAGCTTTTACCTTTAAAACTTTAGTGACATTTGTAGCATATCAGGATTCATCCTGTGGGAAGCTATGAAAATCTATGAGATATTTCACCACACGAGCAAAAACTTTGTCCTGGTGGAGCTAGTCGAACTTTCAGCAAAGTCTTACAGGTTTTGTGGATATCTGTGCCACCTAATTAGCAAGACAGTTCACTTAAAACCAGTAATATCAACCTCTCAATGGTTAATGCTAACGTGGCTAAGAAAATATAAAATCTGAATTTTCCAGAGGCAGAGGTGAAGAAAACCTGAGGCGACTGTGTGATATTCGTGATGAAAAGAAGAAGGAAGAGCAAAGTTTCAGAGTGATGAAGTAACACACTGGTGTCACTCACACACACACACACACAGCCGTCTGACCAAACTGTGGCTTTAACTCTACTGTAAGATTCCACTGAGAGCTGGAGTCTGGCTGCCTTTCTCCACCACGTCATTCAGACTTCTTTCATCACCACTTGTCATTTCTCAATCAGCTCCTGTCAGATACTAAAGATCCTATATCTGTCCTATATCTGCACACTGTTAACCTCAATCAATTCTATTCTCTTATTTAACAAGGCAACAACTTGATGTGCGAGATCTTCCTCAGGCAACAAAACTCCTGGACAATTTGTGTGAGAGATAAAGGAAATAATTTCAGTTCCACCTTTAACACAGCGTCAGTCCTAAACTGCCAACCCCCTCGCCAAAAACGACCACTGAGACAAGTCTGCACAACCTGATTCCTTTCTACAACATCTGCATGTATGGTTGATACTTTACTGTTTAAAACACTGCAAACATTAGCGTCTTATTTCAAAGACGTGTCCACCCACAATCCCTGCCTCCACAGCTTGAATACAGTAAAATCAGAGGTCATTTGTGGGATTTTTTTCTTTAAAACTCAGGTTGTTGTGTAACATTTTGTCATTAAAAGGGAAAATACTTTAAGCAGCATCAGTAGAGACTAGGTTGAAGCTTTTGTGTGACTTTCTAAACTGTGTTTAATCTGCCGCAGGTGTATGAGTGAATACTTTTTATATTACTGTGTAATATTTCACCAGGTGTTTTGACCATCCCACCTCCACAAGTTCTAAAATATAACAGTACAGTATCTATAGATTTGCCAAAGAAAAATAAAAACATAACTCATGCAACAGAACAAATAAATAAAACCATCTGATTCACCACCACCTCAGCCCCTCCTCTACCCTTCACACTCTCGCCTCAGGAAATCCAGTATTACTCAATCCTCAGCCCCGGTCCTCTGCCCATCACACATCACAGCCCAGCCCAGGCCCTGCCTCTCAGCCCAGGCAGCATATATGAACCAGTCCTGCATGGAAGTCAGACATCTTCCTGCACTGAAACAGAGCGATCACAGCCGCACAGGGTCCCATTATTTCAACCGGACTTAAAAGAAGTTAGAAAACTGGTGAGTTTTAACATTTTTTTATTCTTATTTTGATTTTTGTTTTTGTTTTAATTTATATTTTATGATGTTTTAAGGGTCTATAAGCATCTTCTCACCAAGTATCTGATTATTTTTCTCTCTTTCTCTTTAAAAAACATGGTGGATTTTACATCTTCTGTACAGATTATTCCAGTTTTCCAGTATAAACCTGATTCTCACGCTCGGCATCTTGTTTCTAGTTTTGTGTAAGTGACTGTGTTTTTGTTTGTGGCTTCCCTCCTTCACAGACAGGAGGAGAGATGAAGCTTCTGTCGACTGCCCTCTTCATCATTCTTCTTTCAACAACCTCTGCCAAGCCGGTGAGCTAACCACAACACTGCATATTAATCCTCCCTCCCTCCATGGCTCCGCCTCGGCTCTCGGGTTGTTGGTGTAGCTTGAATTCCCGCAAACTACAATTTGATTTGTGTAGTATTTGTGTGGGGCAGACAATGGAAATTGTTTGCTGTCACTTCCAGTGGTTCCACTGACCACCCAGCAGCAGGACATTGTTGGCTACTGCTAAATCCAATATTTGATTTGAGTACCATGAAACCACCATGTCACAAATTGAGAGAAATAACATGGAAATTCTAGTGGGAACCACTGCAACCTAAGATTAACAAACTTCAACAACAGTAAATAACCAAACCTATGTTGAAAAAACGGGAGAAAAATGTTCTAGTACTTCTAGCCTGGTGTTACCTAATGGTGTATGAACAACAATCAGCAGCAATATCGCAATCTCCTCACGTAATTAATGCATTATCACTACGTATTTTATGCTTTTCCTGTGTCATTAATGCACATCTCCCTATACTATTCGTCACACATTGCACTCTACGCTTTTATGTTGCTTGTAGAATAGTAATTGCTTTTTACTTTCTATCACCGTTTTGGCACCAATATGCCAAGACAAACTCCTCATGTGTGCAAACTCACTTGACAATAAAGATAATTCTAATTCAGATTCTTACAAACCCCTAACCCTCCACCTAACCCTAATCAAAATGGTATTAAATGACATGCACGTAAATTACACATGAAAAAAGCTCAAAATACAAGATACATGACACAAGACCCAATCCCATAAGATCACACTAGTACATCCTGGAAATTAACAGCAAGACCTCTAGCAACCTCATCTGTCAATGTCAGTGCTGCTATTAGAAACACCCACACAGAGGTTTGAGACTTCTACTGTTCCCACAAATATGTTGCATCACCATAGCTTCTATTTCCTTTCACAAGACGTGAGGAGAAATCAAATTCAGTTGGACTTTTAAAGATATAATTGGACAGTTTGCTGGATTGTCTGTCTGCACGTGGCTTCAATGCCGACCTCCATGCCGCTACTAGAAGACTAGGTCTAGGCCTTTGTCTGACAGTATTCATTTGATATTTCCTCCTCAGATGGGAAGGCGCCGCCTTCATGATGCCGACATCGCCGACAACGGTGTGAAACAGGGATGGCTGGAGGGGAACAACAGGTGGCTTTGGCAGTCTACCGAATTTTCCAACTACAAAGACTCTTCCTCAGAGTCGTCAGAATCTAGCGAATCTTCGGAGAGTCAGTCTTCTGAGGAGTCATCGGAGGAAGTCGTCGTCACCGTTCAGACCACGCCACCCGTGATCACCACCGACATGATCACCACCGCTAACATGACAGCTCTCACTACCGACGACGGGAGCGCGCTCACCCCCGAACCGGACACGATGAGCACAAACGATCCGATCGTGACGGAGACCCCGCCCATTGCCACGTCGCCCGACGACGTGACTCACTGCGTTACCGTGGTGATTCCAACGGCAGCTCCCATTACAAATGGCAGAGGAGACAACTGAGCGGCTGTCATTCCGGTTAACACTTTCCTATTAAGGCTTTGGCATTTTCAGGAGATTTTCTGTCTTGCTGTGAGAGCTGAACCTCAGTGGGTTGAATGGGGGCTGGCTTTATCAACATGGGACGCAATGGTTAATGTGTGCTATAAGTAGAGATACTCAGTAAAACTAGTTTGAACTTAGGAGGTCAAGTAACTCGCTAACAGTATCACTGAGCTGTAGCCAAGTGCCTTAAGATGCACTTCCTTTAATGACCACTAGATGCTTTATGCGAAAATAGTACGTTGATGTCACTGTAGATTATTTAAAGGAGCTATTTGTAAGTTTTGCTATCGCTACGTAGCTAACGCTAGCATTAACAGCTGTTTGCTAGAAGAAATATTGTAACTTCAGCATCAAACTTGATTCCTTTGCTTGCCAAGAGCTGTCTCCAGAGGCAGAAAGCAACGCCAATGTTTTGCTTCTAGTTCAGTCACTTCTTCTCTTCTACTGATTTTAGCATGCTAACCAGCTAGGCCCTGGCTCATCTCATGACCTTCTGATAGCAACTCACTGTAGCATCCAGACTGCCCTGGAGCCTTATATTGTTAACGCAATGATGGCTGAAGCTCTTAGCAAGCGACCATCTCCACCATCTGCTCCCAGCAAGAAACTACATTCAACTGCAGAGAAAACTTACAAATAGCCCCTTTAAATACTGTATTTTACAATAAACATTGTTTAGTCTTTTTTTTTTTTTTTAAAAACACTGTTTTGGTTGCAATGTTCATGTATTATTGGGATTATATTGATGTTTTTTTTTTTTGCTGTTTGCCATCAAATGGTGATGCTATAGAGCAACTTTCTTGTATACCGAACCACTTAGATATGTTTATATATAGGGACATAACATAAGCAAATCAGTGGCTCAGTTATGTTTAGGTTTAAGTATTGACTGGATACTTTGTTGGAATTCTTCAAGTGTGCCAAAAAAATGTTAGTTTTAGCACTTACAAAGAACTAGGCCTGAAATAAAGTTTTAAAGTATTCATTTTTTTGTATTTTACAGATGCAGTGCCTGTGGCACAGGTTTATCAAAACCAGACCAGAAAAAGGCAGATAATTAAAGGCTTAAAATCCGAACTTCATGAATTAATGTGCTGATTCATCATAGTTCAGTATTTACAGAGAGAGGGACAAACATGGTTACCAGTATGTATGCCACAGCAGTGTGTGTTTATAGAGTTTGGAGGGTGTGTCCTGTTTGTCTTGTTAGCTCTTGTCTGTTGTCTGAGCACGCTGAACTTAAGACTTAGTTATTGCTGCAGTGGTTGTGGTTGTTTAATTATGTGTTCTGAATTTATCTTTTCCCAAATTAAATATGGCTTTGGCTGAGGACAATACCTAAATGTTGTTTGTTTCTGTTTTAACTTGTGTTATACTATTTTTTGTTAAGCAGGAATGTGTGTGATTGTATGAGCTGTATATAACAGTACTGACTTTTCTAATAGAGAAAAGTTTCTAAATTACAACTTAATTGTCATATTTATAAAATCATTTACTTCTGCACATCATTCTGCAGATCAGATTATTGATTAGAGTTTAAAGGATTTTTGATGTTTTTGTCCATTAGAGTTGTGTTTAACTTGTTTAACTTTTTTACCCCATTTTGTGCTACTTTATACTTTCACTTCACACATTTTAGAGAGAAATATTGCACTCTTAACTGCCCTACATTTATCTGACAGCTGCAGTTATATACAGTACAATCAAACCGGTGCTCGACTTTTGACACCTGACATAAAAACTGTGTATTTGGGGGCTCTTGCCACATATCAGATGCTTATATGTGGGTAAAGAGTAACTTATAAAATCCTGAAAATCTTGTTTTTACTGACCCCCAGTGGTTTAATTTGTCACCTGGCTGCTGTGGTGTACAGGTACAGGTGTACAGGTGTGGTTAGGAGTGAAACAGACCTGAAAGATCAAGTGCGGGCAGCGAACACTGCTGGGTCATGGGTCTTAAATAATTCTTTAACAGACATTTTCTTGCTTAAGGGTTAAGAACTCATTATTTTATCTTTCTCATAAATCATCTCACAAACCCTAAGATTTAATGCATAAATATGAATTAAATGTGTATACAGCAGCTAAAACTAGCGCTTTCTGTACTTTTACTTAAGTAGGATTTTAAAAGCAGAACTTTTAACAGTAACTGAGTATTTTTACATTGTTGTGCTGTACTTTAGCTGCTTAAATAAAGGATCTCTACTGTGTTCTACTCCTTGTACTCAGATGTTTTAAAAGGTGCTTCACAATCTGAGACTCCTGCCACTGCTCGAATACACTGGAGGGGGACTGGGATTTAATATGTGCTGATCATAGCTTTTAAACTGCAGCCATCAGTGTCAACCGTTTTCACTCCTTCTTATCATTGGAAATAATCCTTATGAAAATTGGGCAGAGGCAGAAAACTCTGAGACACATGACTAAAACTCAGAGTCACAAATACTCAAATCTCTCTGTACGGCTTGAAGTAGGTGAGGAATGTGGAATTGGGATGAACTGACCCCTTAAGGTCGAAGCAGAACTACTACTTCTGTAGGTCAAGGCAGTGAGTGAGAAATAAATAGTAAGTAAGATAAATACTGTTTGTAATTCAGACCTTTAACCTTTCTGTCCTTAAAGTTGTTTCTAGCTGAACAAAAACTAGCTCGAATCACTGCACAAAATCCTCTTCATTCCTTCTAACTGAAGTCTTAATCTTTGAGTTTTCAGTGGTGTTAATGGTGACTCAGCCCCATCTAGTGGAGAAAGTCAGTCATTACAGTATATGACAAACATCCAGGTTTAAAATCTGTATCTCAAGGATGTTCAGGAGAATGAGCAATGATGACGTGGCTGAAAATAAACCACAGGATCAGTACACACTATATGAAAACAGTGTGTGGGCGACTTGAACTCTGCACAGTTGTGACCTCAACCATATCCACAACCTTTGTAAAGTTTTTTTGGTAAGAAAAGCACCATTTCCAAGGCTGCTATCTTTCTACAAATCATAAACATTGAACAGAAAAACTGTAAGAACAACACTGAATTTCTGTTTTCTAGTGCTGGCGGCATATATCTACATTTTTCACATTGTACAGAAACAAAAATTCTGATTAACTGAATTAATCCTTTTTATCTCCCTATATATTCATCTCTCAAATATGCATGCAAAGGATGCATTCTACAGAAAATGGGTTTATTCATTATAATAAGTAAATTACACTCTCAGATCAGGAGGGTCTAAGGTTTCCAGTGACGCACAGTCAGTGACAACAGCTCAGTCTCAGTAACCAGATGACTTCAAATTATAGACTTCTTACCCCTGAGGGCAAGAGAAACTGTGGTGGGTCCATTAAAATCCTAAATGTTGTTTTTCTGTCTTTTTTTCCTCCAGATAATTTGGACCATGAACACTCAAAAAATGACTCAAATTCGTCTCAAATCCCTCTGCAGAATTACACATCTCCGACTGTGACTCAGGGATAAATATAGTCATCACAATTAGTCTATTATCCTCCTTATTATTATGTTAGTCTTCTACATAAAAGCTAAAGCTCAGATGTATTTACATTGCTGGACGAGCTGTCAGCGGCCCTCCCTGAAGGAGTGAGATGATGCCAAGGTGAAGAAGAGGGCAGGAGGGATTGACTCCAAACCCTGCAGGGTCAGGGCATCGTTCATCAACCAAGAAAATGTTAAGAAACACGAGTCTAAAAGTCTTTGAGGGATGTAAGGAGGAGGATGCAGCCTACAGCGTAATATTTAAGGAGGATAATTAAGTATATTGTTTCACTTCCACTCCACACCAGTGGAGTGTTGTGGCCTGAAACTCGAAACACTTAATAAATACCTGGGGAAATAACACCCAAACATCCCAACCAGAGTGGCATTTAATAGCTGTTACAATCCAGGGTGCACTGTTTCACCCATTTCACCCAAATAATAACATGTTTCACTGCGTCTGTCTGTGTTTCTGCTGGGAGATAATAAATCAAACCATACTGTGCCTGTGCACGACTGAACATAAATCCCTTATATCACTGAAGTTGTTTTGTTAGAGCAGAATTAGCTTGATAACCCTGGCAAACTGTATACGTCCTATCAAATAATGTAACTCCCTTTATTAGTAATTATCAATAACAGTGTCTACAGTGTCTGAGGAGGCCTGTTGTTATTGTTGTGCTGTATTTTCCTGTCAGTTCATTCACACATACTTGGATAAGCAGCTCAGGACTGTGACAAGAACATCAATCTTTACGCATTCTTACCTGTCTCGTCTTTCCACCCGAGGGGCTTCAGAGCTGCAGTCTGGAGGCGCTAACGATGTGAAACCTTTAATTAGTCTGAACTCCGTCTGTGGAAGGGAGGGAGGACATTAACAGATGAGAAGATACGTCTAGACAAAAACAAGGTGCTTCCATTTGAGATTTCTGTAGAAATAACTTTCATATTCCGGGTTATACTGAATGTTTTACAAGTTGATTACAGGATAAGTGTGTGAAATTTACGGGGATATATTCGCAGAAATGGGTTATGATATACACAAATATGTTTTTAACTGTGTTTAATCACCTAGAACGAATAACCGTTGCGTCTTCGTTCGCTTGAAGCTAGTCCGCCATGTTGTGCCGCCATTTTCCTACGAAGAAACCGAACTTTGTTTCCGCCTACGTATTTATGCGCATGTGCAGACCGTATCGTGCTTCCGGGTACAGATCGGACGCTGACCCAAACTTCTTTCGCGTTTTTAAGTAGGTTAAATAAGAGTAAAATGAAGCAGACGAAGAATAAACGAGAGAATACACGTTAGTTATTACCTAAAGTTTTACAGACTAACAATTAAATACCATATCGAAATATAGAATATATTTTTGTTTATATATATATTTGTTTTTTGTCAAGAAAAAGTTGCACAACCAAACCTTCCTTAAAACCATTTTATAAAATATCCATTTGTGCACAAACTGGACACAAGATAAAACATGCTAAGTAGAATTAGAGTGAGTTATATAATTTTAAACTTTGGTCAGAGCCAATTTAGCTTGCTTTATGCTAAGCTAGGCTGATTGTCTTATGGCTTTAGCGCTGTATGTATCACACAGACATGAGTGGCGTTGATTTGCTGTAACTGTCTTCCATCTAAAATTTTTTAAAAAATCAGACACAAACATGACCTCTTTTTATGAAAAAGAACTTTATTAATATTTTAGAAATGGTACAATATGATACATTACAGTAAACAACATGAGACAAACAACATGTAGTGTAGGTAGGAACTGTGCAAATGAACTGGAATGTGTTGTATGTATATGTGTACTGCACCTATACCTGATTGAACCCTGTAACTGGATGGTGAGTTTATGTCCTTTTATCTACACCAGCAGATTTGATACTAGCGAGCAACAAAGCTAAGCCACACAGGCAGCACATGTATGACTTAATGACAATTTAAAATTTTATCATGCTTGAGATGATTACAAATATTTAAATAAACTGTGTGCTTTCTCTCTTATTTCATAAGCAAAAAAAAAAACAACAACGTAGGTTTGCATATTGCAGTTACTAATTCAAGATTAAATGCAGTGTTGTGCTGGTGTAAATATCAGGACTCAAGTTTGATCTCCAGTTTTGACCTTTTGCCCTTCAGTAACAGAGGGGAGGAGGGCAATGGGACAAAGGTCATGAGGTCAGTCAACCTCCTGTTGCAGGTAGCAGTCGTCAGTTTCAACATCCTTTAATGATACATCAACCACTTTTCCCCTACAGGGTCAAACATGGGGTTTACCAAGACAACGAGACCACAGGGTGTGAAGAGTTACTGGTTTATTTAAATAGGACTGATCAGAAAAAGAGATTTCTGCCTCGCAAATAATTCCTGAACACATTGAAATCAATAATTATTGAGTCTTAGCTGTCCCTGTTTGGCCCTGCAGTGGAAAGTGGCTCAGAGGGGAGGGGGGTTTTGCACCTGGATGCAGCATGCGCTCTTTATGTGAATGCGACGCCACCGTCCACTCCATTTCCTGGATGGGCGGGGCTTATTTGGCAGTAATGACCATTGGCATGTCAGTGGTGGCGTCGGGTGCAGCCGCCTCCTCGTCTGAATCGCTCTCAGCGCTGTCGCTCTCCTCTGAGTCACTGTCGGCGGCTCCGGGCGTGGCCGTGGCCTCCTCGCTGCTCTGACTCTCCTCATCCTCGGACTCCTGGCTGGCGCTGGTGCTGTCGCTCGTGCTGCTGGTGTTCTCCTCCTCCTCCTCCTCCTCTTCCTGTGTGGCACTGGAGCTTTCGCTCTCGCTGGTGGTGGCGTCGCTGGCGCTTGCTTCGCTGGTGCTAGTGCTCTCCTCCTCCTCCGGAAGGGAGGCCTGGCGTGGGCTGAGGTCCTGAGAGGTTCCTGAGGAGGCGTCCAGACCCTGGGTCTCCACATCAGGGGTGCTGGTGTCCTCCTCCAGGATGTCAGAGTGGACCTGAAGAGCCTGGAGGTGAAGCAGAGGAGGGACGAGAGGATCTGTTTGTTAGACTCTGTCCAGACTAAATACCAAACTTTGTTAGTGGAAGTTTAAACTAACCTGTACCTTATACACCTTCAGTGACTTCTCCACCTCGTTGCCATCGGTCATGTCGTAGGCCATCTTCTTTCCTGTGCCGACAAACTCGTAGGACTTGTAGGGACCTGGCACCTTGTGGTAGGATTTGTCCTCCACGTAGACGATGGATTTGTAGTCACTGGGGTAGCCTCCCATGTTGTCACCACGGGCTGTCTCCGTGTCGGTGACGATGGTCGGCTCGATGGGGGCGATGGTGGTTTCGATCACGGGCTCTTCCGTGACGATGACGGGGCTGACGGTCGTGGGAGCCAGGGTAGAGGACTCGCCCAACTCTGAGCTGTCGCTGGATTCATCCTCCTCCTCCTCGGTTTCCTGGAGACCCAGAGGTCAGAGGTCAGAGGGTTAAAAGGTAATTTGGTGTTTGGAGCATCCACACAGGAAGCGGGATTTATACTCACGCTCTCCTCTGTTTCATCGTCGTCGTCGTCGTCGCTGTCGTCGCTGCTGACGCTGGCTGTGTCTGAGGTGGAGGCTGTGGCCGAGGCTGTGTCTGCGCTGTCAGACCTGACTTCTTGAGCTGGAGCCTCTGCTGCCGTCTGCTGCCAGAATCAATCATTCATTTAAAATCATTAACGCACAAAGTCGTGAACCTCCACTGAAGCACAGTCGAGATTAACAGCTCCGATAAATTTGATTTTAATTGTCGATTAGACGGCTCTCACCTCCTCGTCTGAACTCTCTTTGCTCTCGTCTGAGCCGGTGGCAGCTGCTGCTACGACGTTCTGCAACATCAGAGACGTGAGATAAATTTGATTAATCCTCCTTTTAGCTTTCGCTGCCTTACTATAAACAGAGTCAGGGTTTCAAAAAGTGGGTAAGGGGCAGGTAAGACAGGGAATCAGGAAGAGGTAGATGCAGGACTTAAAGGGGCTCTCCAGTCCTCATCACAAGAGACAGATTTACAAAAGAATGAGGCTAAGATATTCTCACTTATAGTCTCTAGTATGGGTCATACTCCATAAACTCTGGATCCTACACTTCCCTAACAGGAGAGCCTGGAGAGAGTACTGAGATGTGGAAACATAAGATGAGAGAAGTGACTGAACCAAAAAAAAAATGAAGTGAAAGAAAAAGAATAAATGGATGAAGTGAAGGAATATTTTACCTGCACAGCTGCTGCACGGGTCTGGGGAACCACCGCCGCCTGTTTCCTGATGGCTTGAGGTGCTGGTCGTCTCACCTGTGGACAACATCAATCAGCATGGATGTCTCTTTCTCTCTCTCCCTTCCTCCCTCTTTCCCCTCTTCCTCCTCCTCCTCCTCTCTCTAGATACTCACCACTTCTTCAGAGCTCTCTGAACTGCTGTCAGAAACTTTTCTCGCCTAAAAAGCAAAACAAAAATAAATCAGACACTTGGTAAATCAAGTAAATAAACCCCAAAAATGAACGTCAGAAATGTAAAAATTATCTTTAGGATTTGACTTGTTGGAGAAAACAACTCACCGGTCGGCAGAGAACTGTGGCGAAGAGCAGAATGAAAACAACAGCCACTTTCATTGTGTCACAGTTTCTGGTGTCTGGACAGGAAAGAAAAAACAAAATACTCAGGTTGATGTTACACAATAAAACATCACAGTACAACACAATAAAACAATAAAAGATAATCATGCTACACTGAACTCGTCCAGCACCAAAATACTCGTCCGGAAGGCCATAACTTCACAGGAAACACAATGACATGTCAAAGTGAAAATGAACTGTGAGTCTCGTCGGTAAGTCCTCTCCTCTCGCCCAGATTCCTTCCTAAAAATGGAGGCCGTGTGGTCACATGACTAGTTAACTAGCACTGGCACTTCCTGAAGCCCTGGTATGTCACAGGAAGTCATTAAGTCTTTAATTACAGAGTTAAACGAGCAGTAATATGTCCTTGACAACTCCGTTTTCTCTGTCATCAGTGAGAGAAAATCACATCATTCTGCAGCGTGGTTTGTTTAAATACAAGACGGGATGTTTCTGACTGATCCCGGTCCAAAAGATGTGAGAAAATAGCAGGTATGATTTGGAAAGATGGAATTACTCTGTGGGTGTTTGGCTTAAAAGATTTAAGGGAGAAAACCAGCATGATTTAGAGTTACTGCTGTCTAGTTTACAATTCCATCAATCATCCTGCAAAGCACCTTCTGAGGACGCGTGAACAGTGTTTAAAATTTAGAGGCTTAAAATGAAATTATGTCTTGCAAACAGACACCCCAAATGAAATCTTTCATAAAGCCTTGGGACATATTGATCAGAAATCCACTCAAACTCAGAGCTTTATTTCAGGATTTTTATCCTCAGTATATTGAAACATACAGTAGAATAAGGGAAATTGCTAAACTAGCATCAAGAAAATGGTACCTAATGGATAAATCTGTTATTTTCTACTTGTCATTTCTATTTGTGATTTTAAAAAAAGGCTCAGTAATTCCCTAAAACAGCAGATTTTTATAAACATTACCCAGAAAGGAGTAAAAAGTGCATTTGCTGGGACTATATTCAGTTGTGGATTTAAACACAATTCATTCTAGTCTGTTATTTCAGCAGGAGGATGGTGTATGTGGGTCTTTTTATGGGATTTATGGACAAAAAGCAAAAGTAACTTTACTGGCGTAGAGTTTTAGAGTAATTTCTACCTGTAAAACTCAGTATAAACATCAGTCTTTTCTCTGCAGGTGGTAAACCTTGTTAGCTACAGTTATTTTTTCTCTTACAGTAGCTCTACTTTTTGTGTATCCTGTGGGAGGAGCAGCCTGAGTGTCTGCTTCTATCTTTAATGATGGACTCTTCCTATACTATATAATTCACAGGGTTATAACTGGAAAGCCACAGTGCAGCAGAAACATGATAGACGCCCTTATGAGTGTGTGTGTGTGTGTGTGTGTTTCTGTGCATCTGGTTTTTGTAAAGTGAAGACATTTTTTGCAGTCCTCTCCGGGGCTGTCTGAAGATTAAGTCTTCTCCAAAGGTTTTGGAGTTAAGACTAGACTTAGGTTTAAGATAAGTCTGGAGTTATCAGCTAGCTAAGGTTTTATGTCAGTGAGGGGTGAGGACCAGTTAAAGTTAAACAATAAAGAAATAATATTCCAGGATTTTGTCTTGTCCTTTAGTCTTTTAAGGTACAGTTTGATGGGAAATACACTTTTCTATCTTCTCGTTTAGGATTCACACCTCAGCTGTGTATGCTAAAAGTGAAGCTAAAGTTAGCTTAGCAACTAGCAGAAACTAATCTTTGTGTCTCTTTTTAAAAAAATACAGGATAGTTTTCTATTTTTCATCTTTCTCTAAAACCTGAGACATATGTGCATGCAACAACGTGACAAGACTAAGGGATTGTGAGCAACATAATTTTGGTTTAAGCCAAAATATGATTTTTGTCATTTAGATTTTTAAAATAAAGCAAACAAACATATTCGCCTAGAGATTAAAAACACCACTGTCTCAGCCATTTTCCCAAGATTATTGATTTGTTTTGTTTTGTTTTTGTTCATATTAAAATAGTGTTATTGTAGGACGCCCCCAGCTGTACCAGCTCTTATTTTGAAAGGGGGTAGAACAGGAAGACACCTTGACCTGACACTCTGCTGGAATTAGTTTTTTCTTAACAAGACTAAACTCCCACAAGAAAACTCTCCTCAGCTCCTCGGTTAAAAACCACAGTTGACTGAGCTGGTAGTTAATCAGTGTGTGTGTGTGTGTGTGTGTGTGTGTGTGTTGTCAGTGTGTTTGCTCAGTGTGGTTAGTCAGGGCTGGTCCTGGTCACATTAGCTTCCTGCTGCCCACAGCTTCCCCTTCTTGTCCTGGTGTCACTGTGACACTAATCAGCCAATCAACCGCAACCGCCCCCAGATTCACCTCCGACCAATCACAGGCCAGGTTTCCACAAACTGTTAAATCTTAAAAAAGAACTCATAATTAACGGCAATAAACTGCAGCGTGTTTATAGCGGATAACCAAACCCTTCTGTGGGTTTGTTCAACACTGACTTTTAATTTTAGATAATATTGAATCATTTGTGTTTGAAAAAACGTTTTACTCTTTAACATTTACACCAAATGTACTGCAAAAATAATCTTTAAAATGCTGATTATTGAGCCTTAAATCTGCTGATGCTTTTGATTAGTTTCACATTTTGATGAAGCTGGTTTAGGTATTTAGTAGAAATGAGTATGTGGAAACCACAGTGTGTGAGGCAGATTGCAGAGCGAGAGTCAGATGATTTGTACTGGATTAGAGTTTAAATAGATAAAACAGGTAGTTTTCTTCACTTATTTCCAGGAAAGATAAGATTCTTTGACTTAATTGCAAACATAAGAAAGATTAAAGCCTGTATGCAGTGTAGCTCTGGACTACATTTGCTTTTTTATTGCCTAAATACACAAAGAAATCCTTTAAAATAATGCATTATGTTGCCAAAAGTATATAGACACCGGGCATTTTCTACATCCAGGATAATTAAATGTGTGATTCCAGAAACATGGGCACAGCCCAGAGTCTTCTGGGAAGATTTGCCAACAGATTTCTGAACCTGGCTGCAGGGATTTGCTCCAACTCTGATGCTGGGTGATAAGATTCATCCCAGAGGTGTTGAGTTCAGGGCCAGTAAAATTTTTCCACACCAAACTGGGAGCAGTATTTTAAGGATTAAGATTTCCCTTAGTTGCAACTAAAGGGCCCAAACCATGAGAAACATCCTTAGACCTAAATCACACAAAAGGCACTGCATGTAGACGAGGTAGTCCACATACTTTTGGCCAGATTGTGTATTTTACATGCATGAGACAACTCCCACTTCAGTGCTTGTTCCTGAATGTAGCATTCTTTAAGGTTTAAAAAAAGCAGCTTGTACAAATATTAACCTGCACAAATATTATCCCACCTCTCATCACAGCTTCAGCGCTGCAAAAAACACTGTGCACAGTAAATAAACAGCACGTTCAGTTTGATAAATATTCATCCTGACCTTGTTTGCAGGTGGAGGAAGCTTCAGCAGCTGGAGCCGGAACAGACCGAGGTGCTCTCTCTCTCTCTTTTAGTTTATCTCCTGGTTTTTCCCTGGATGTTGTTTGCTGCTCGGTGATGGTGCAGCTCAGACCGAGGCAAGGTTTATAAACCCTCCAGCGTCTGGCAGCGGCCAATCAGCTCGCAGCTCGTGATGTCATGAGGTTAACCGCTCCGTGGTCCACCTCTCCTCTCCCTCTCCCACTCTTCCTGTGGTTGGTGCTGTGGTGGTGTGGGGGCAAATACACACATGTAACACACACACTCACACAATGCAAAGACAAATACATGGATAAAGACACTTACAGCCCAGACAGAAGCATGTGGATGTACTTTTTCTCTGTCACACACACTCATTCTTCCTGTGTGTGGAGTTAATTTAAGGACATGTAGCGACAGGCTCGGGGAAAAACAGCAGCGTACAGTGGCGGGTGGTATGACAGTGATTCAGCTTCCTCACAGACACAGGAAAATCATCTGACTGAGGTCTCTCTGGATAATTGAGAATTTGTCTGTGACACCAGACTGATTTGTCTTAAGCTGTCGAACACGGGGAGGGGAATGGTTTTTGTTTTTATTCTGTGTGTATGATTAACTTTTTATGACAGAACCAGACCAGATAAAAAAAGAAAGAGCAGAGCTAAGGGAGTAAAAGGAAACAAATCTAAGATAAGATGCAAGATACGTGCAATTAACAAGTGGAAAACAAATTCACAGAAACAAACAGGACGCTGGAAAGAGGCAGCATCAGTCGTCCAAACAACCAAAGAGAGATCAATTAGATTATAAACAATCGGATATGGCGAAATTTGCTCACAAACTTGATCACAAAAGAAGCAAAGGAGTCAGTCACACTCACTGACTCACTTAAGAGCAGATAATTACTTTGACAAATACATAACAAGTTGTAAATTTGTGATTTCTGCCATCAGTTGTGTCTTTCTGTTATCTATTAAGATAAATTGATTTTTTATTTCCTTTTTAATCAAAGTTTTTATATTTTTTTCCCATTATATAAGCTGCACTTTCATCTTAAATAATGTTTATGATTGCTTCAAAGCTAAACAGTTATTGTCAGGGGGGATCCAGACAGACATTCTCTGAATTCTCATGTAATTTGTATTTTAACGCTCGCAGACGACAGAATCATTAAACCTGATTAGCTCGTGCTCGTGCTCGTGCAATTACAACCTGCAATTACAGTAAAAATGTCTGAGTGTGTCTGAGTTGATGTCTGACACACTCACGTACTGGCTGGGTGCTTATATACTGTATACATAAACACATACTCTCGTGCAGAAGTACATTAATGCACTGACACATAAAACCAGACACCTGCGCTCACACACCTACATATTTTGCAGAAGTAGACTTGTTTACATTTAAATGCACTGACACATAAAACCAGACACCTGCGCTCACACACCTACATATTTTCAGGCATCTGATCTAGACACAAACTGTGGAGTTATATATATGATATACAACCTGCACTGATTATATAACATGACACAGTAGAATGTGCTGCCGCCATCTTGTTTTTACACTGTTGATTTGGTGCATTGTGATTTGGTTGACGCTAACGAGGACAACAAGTCTAAGTTTAGCAAAATGGAGTATAAGGAGCAGAAAACCCAAAATGTAATGAAGACGCAGGATCTCAGAAGGTTAAAGACTGAATAAATCTCCACTGTGCACTGTGTGTTTTGGATGAGGAACTCATGTCACAGTCTCTTATTTTCCTACAGCTATGGCAGGTGATGCTATATGTGTGCTTTGTTGTCTGATTGGACAAACACTTACCCACATGCAGGTGTGAGGTGGTCACAAAGCAGCACAATGAGTCATGCTCCCACAGGACATTAAAAGATGAAATACGGCAGCAAAGCACCTGCCTTTTGCTGGGAAACAGGGTGGATATGAATCACAATCACTTCACGTTACTTACTGTTTTGGCAACATTTCTAATGAACCTAAATCAGTAATTCATGACAGCTGCAAATGCACAGATACGGAGATTAAAGTCATACATAAATGGTTAATTAATGCATTTAACGTACTGATTGCTGGACGCACAAACACAGAAAAGGCAGTTTATCTGTCAACGCCGTTCGTTAGTCACTGGGTTAACACACACTGACAGTCTGATTACAGTAACACAGTGTGTCATCACCCTGATGGTACAGACATGTTGAACTCTGACAGCTTGATGAGCTCTGAGGCCTCAAGAATCACAAACGTACAATTACACACTCGCTCAAATCAAAGCCTCCTTCTCTTGCCGACACACACTGAGGTATGTCGCACATGAAACACAGTGGGGGCGTCCTGCTCGGTCTTGTATGACCCCTGGAGAACTGTCGCTGTCTGATAATTGCAGGTTGTAGATCTTTTCTGTTTTTAAAGACGTCTGTGTTGAGGAGTTGGTGTGTATTTGTTCTCCTTATAAACTCTCAATGCCTTGTGTGACCTTATATTGGGGCACAGATAATTTATAATCAGTGATACAAACCTTGAGCCCTGAGCTTTCAATGAACACAGATGTGATAGGATGCTGTGTGTGTCAGTGTGTGTTAACCTGAGTGATTTGGAGTTTGCTGGAAAAAGGATTAAATGCGGAATAAAGCAGCATGAGACAGCAGACAGACCTGTCTGAGATGAATATGTCAGGACTTGCTGGATAAAGTCTCAACCTCTGTTTTCATCACATAAATATGTTTAAGTTTCATGTTTATGTTTCTGTCTTTGTGTGTGTTTGTTTTATTGTCACTGTTGTAGCTAAATAGTGCTAGCTTAGCTGCTAGCTAGTTTTAGTACGTTTAATGTATTCTCAATAAAACAGCAACAAGAAGTTGCTGATTGACTAAAAAAATAATAGTGGAACTATATGTAAATTTTGCTATTGCTACATAGCTAACATTAGCTAGAGATGCTCAGTACGGCTGGTTCAAAGTGAGGTTAAGTAATTCGCTAACTAGCTAAATAAAAATGGGTTGTAACCAAGTGCCTTAGGAAAGCCTTTTAATGACCACTAATGCTTTATCCAGAAATAAAACATTGATCACTGTAACACTGTAAATTCTTTAAAGGAGCTATTTCTAAGTTCTGCTATCGCTACATAGCTAACGTTAGCTTAGCATCTCTTTGATTACTAGGAGATGAAATGTTGTGAGTAGACCATCAAACTTAATTCCTTTATTCACCAGGAGCTGTCTCCAGAGGTGGAAAACACCAACAATGTTTTGTTTCTACTTCCACCAGAAGTTAGCATGCTAACTAGCTAGCTCCAGCCCTGGTAACCCGTCTCATTACTTTCCGAAAGCAACTCACTGTAGCATCCAGACTGCCCTGAAGAAGAAGCGCTACTCCAACCTCTTGTATTGGAAATGCAAAGTTGGTTGAAGCTCTCAGCTAGCTAACCATCACCAAAACCTGCTCCTGGAAGCCATCTTCTGTTAGTTTTGTTGCGCCTGTTTGGGTCAAGAGAAATTAAAGTCACTTGTATTGGTTGGTAAAGTCTGATAATCTCATGTAATTCCAGTAGAGTTCTGCCCAACTTTGGCAGAGGCTTAATCAACGAGGTTAAGTGGACTCACCTGTGTGGGTGTACTGGGCCTTTACGTTACAAATCTCCTGTCTATAATCGCTGCTATCTCAGATTTTACTGCTGTTTTTTCAATACTTAGCTACACTTTCTAAACCTTTTGGGTGTTTGAGTAATTATTTGTGTGCAAATGTGTGTCTGTGTGAAGAAGTAATAAAGAAAAAACCAGTGACACCAAACAACCAGAAGAAGAAGAAAAAGAAAATGCCAACTAAGACAAACCGCTGCTCCAACAAAGAGGACAAAAAAAAAAAAACCTCTTAACAGTAAAAACATCAAACGTGATGAGTGGAGGATGGCCCGGTCTCTGGTCTGGGACACTGAGTATCCTGTAAGGCCTCCTACAGTTTCCAACATCAGGGATAAAAACAAATATGAGTGGTGTGAACTGCTGGTGTGAAACGTTTATTTGGAAAAACACAAGAGTGTCGTTTCATAGTTCAATAAAATTGTCCCAAAAAGGACCAAGTGCAACTAAAAACAGGTCAAGTGGACTAATATTTACACCGTGAATCAGTATGTGCGTGTGTTTGAATCTCTTGCTCTCTGCTTGTGTGGCCATTTGTTAAGTAGAAATGTCAGTGTGTCATGTTCATTCCCTTCGTTTGTCTCTTTTTCTGTCTGTGTTTTTTGTCTATAGGTGCTCATATGCCTGCATTCCTCAGATGTGTGTGTGTGTCTCAATGTGTATTTACATAAATTGTTTACGCTTGCAATCTGCCACGCTTCACCAAAAAACACAACCACAAAATAACACACTAATCTCACAGTCTGATCACTGTCTTTAAAATTTATCGCCTCTGTGTCGACTCACATCAGTCAGGAAACAAAGAAGAGATGAGAACATTCAAGTAGAGTAAAATTAAATCTGACAATAGAGACTTAACGAGGATTTTACCTTCTTTCTCTAATGTGTATTGGATGCAAACTGTAATTGAAATAATAATGATTTATGTGGTTGAAGTCAGTACTGCATCATACGATCATGCTGCAAAGGAAGCAAGTAGTCAACATTTTTTGATTTAAAATATTTAGACATGTGTACTGCAACTGTTAAACTGACTGGACAGGACTCTGTGAAGTGACCCAAAGTCAGTAACTACCTGTCTTCAAATTGAACTAATTCCAGAAAGAACCAACCAGAAGAGATAGTTTGTTTAGGCTGGTTAGCTAGCAGCAATGGAGGAAGCAAAATGGAGAAAACAAACAAAATGACCAGTTGGACATCACATGACATGGAAACTAAACACTTTACAGGATTTTTTTTCCAGGACTGCTGTGTCAGACTGCATTAATTTTAGCTTGTTGAACGTAAATAACAAAATCTTAAGTATTTTTGCAAGATCTCACAAAAGTTTCTCGAGATCTCACAAGACTGTACTTTTGCGAGATTTCACGAAACCTTTACAAAAGTTTTGTAGAAGCTTCATAACATCATGGGACTCCACTCTGTATGATTCTTTTTGATACCTTCCTCGTGTTGTTAGAAGACTTAAAGTCACATTATCATGTTTTTTAATCCAAACACACATGTATTGTGAGGCTGATGTCATTGGTCATTTTCTACTCTTGTAAAAAGCTTGTGAGGGGCCTCGAACTCTGTGGTCGCCTCAGTGTGGAAATATTCCTTTTAATAGCGACCTCAGGATATTTGTGTGTTCATACAAATTGCCGCGTTAATCTTTAATAGAACATTAGTCCATCAACTTCTGTTATTGTAAAAAATATATGCGAGAGCGTTAATGGATGTTGGGAAAGATCAGATGTGGTTACTGGCTACTGGTGGAGACGGAACAACTTGACGTGGAGTTTCACACATCGCCTCAAAGACGTGTACGTGTGCGCTGGATGCAAACACACACACACACACACACACACACACAAACAAAACACACTCTCCAGGCTGTAAATGTGGTGGAACACTGGCTGGCAGACAGTGGAACAAGACATAAATGAGGAGAATGAGAAACCAGATATGATAAGGACTTTCCCAGACTCTGTGTGTGTGTGTGTGGTGTAAATGTACGACACTTCTAAGTCTTAATTTCCACGTCTACAAAACTTCTATTGGAGGAGTGGTGTGTTGGATTGCATTAAGTTGTGCAGGTGTTCTTCTTATTTTATCCGTTTCCACCAGGTATTAGCATGCAATCAGTATCTGAATATATAATGTATAACATACTGTATACATGTGCTGGACTTTCCTGCAAGAGAAAGGCAGGTACTTCTCAGGCCAAAGTTCAAATAAGTGAACTGGAAGAAGTGGAAAGTCATGACAAGGTGACCAATCACACCTGAGACCTGTCAGATAATCATTATATATACATTTTTTAATATATATTTACAAGACTCTGATCAGATGCATCTCAAACACCAAGCTGCAGGATACTTAATTTGGACTGACTGCTCAGTGGATCTGCTCACCGGTGGCTGAGTGCAGGAAGTGCTGGTGGAGATGAAGATGAAAAGTAACAGGTAACACCACCTTCTTCGCTATCTCTAGCCACCCAGCAAAACCCTACGCACTAGTCAACATTGCTTTTCAAAGGACAACAGTCACGTGACTAATAGGGGAAGTGGAATTTGCCATCGTGCTACCAGTCCTCTGCCTTCTTACTTGATTTGATTACCTGTCTTTGTTTTCCCCTTTGCCTTATTATTTGTTTGTGTTTGTCCTCAGCTGGGTGTGACCGACCAACATTCCATTCTACCACCAAAATCACCCCCTCACCTGCCGTTCATCATCACTGATTACCACCTCCTCCTCTGCAGCATCTAAGCCCGGTCATCTTCTCCAATCTTTGCCAGTTCGATGTTAACATCCACAGGACGGTACCTCCACAGCTCCCAGCTCCCTCTGCCATCAGCTTAGCTGGATATTGTTTACAACAAACTGGCACTGGCTGACTCCACCTCTTCATCCTCCTAATTTTCAAAATAAGATCTGATCAATCAAACAATGTGTGCAGAACTAGAATAACAAGAACCCTCATAAATACAAGGTGTGACAACATGTCCAGATACAGATCACAGGTTTATACCAAGTCTAAATGGGATGTCATTTGGGATCGTGCATACAGAAAGTGAAATAAAGAGAGAAACTAAAAGAAAATGGAAAGAAGCAGTCTCACAACAGCGACTGCTTTAAACCTAATTTGTGTATGTTTGACTGACTCTGCTAAAACGATGGTGAAACCGGCCACAGTTTGGATCTTTTCTGCCTGAATTTTGCATCTTCCATAAACAAAGTCTGGATAAGCCGCGGTTGTGGAGGCAGGAAATAAATACATTGTGAAACAAACAAGGCCCTGGCTTTATGTGGTTGGGGTTGCCTATTCGCCGAGCAGTACTGCAGCCAAGAGTTGGACCTCTGCAACACAAACACACAGCTCAGTAAGAATAATACAGTTAATCTGGTGAAGAGCTCCTAAATAAAAACAGAATAAAAACAGGCTTCAGGACTGAACCTGGCAACCAAAGAGACAATTAATCTACAATGGTGCTGCTGATTTTAAAGCATTTCCAAATGAAATATAAAATAACCAATAAGAAAAATAAAAGGAAGAGAGGAACAAACAACTTGAAGTAAAATGTGTTTTTGAAAAACAGAAAAATAAAATTGTTCTTTCAGAGTTTTTATCACTTCCTGATGTCTTGCAGACCACAGGTTCACAAATCACACACAAACACACACACACATTCACACTGCAGGTCTGTAATATTCTTAGTTTCCACCCCCAGTTTCCACGGTGACTGGGTCTGGGTGGCTGTTCACTTCCTGTTTCTGGTTTGGCAGCAAATCTGGTGTCTCACTTCCTGGAACCAGCAGCGTGGCTTTCATCACAAATACATTTTTAGGATCACATAATAAGTCAAGTCGACTCAGGATGTCATGGGGTCATCTGAAAACAGTGACTTACATGTTCCCTTATTGGCCATAACATCGAAACCAGTGATGGATGAAGTGAAACCTTTGGTCCTGACATTCGTCTGGATGTTAGACTAAGGACACCCCCCATGACAACGGCACTTCCCCAGCAGAACAATGCTCCCATCACACCACAAAAACTGCTCAGAAAGACTCCAAGAACATGACAAAGAGCCCAAGGTGTTGACCTGGCCTCTGAACTCCCCAAATCCCAATCTGATCAAGCATCTGTGGTATGCACCAGAACAAGCCAGATCCATGGAGGCCCCACCCGGCAACCCACAGGACCCAACGGATCTGCTGCCAACGTCTCAACACCACACACCACAGGACACCCCCGGAGGTCCTGTGTCCCTGCCCCGACGGGTCAAAGTGACTGATCTGTGTGTATTATCAACAAAAAGCGTGGGATTCATGCAAGAACATTTTCATATTGTTTCCCTAAACTTTTTCCTTTGTAGGAAAAGATAGGTTTGTAAACATAAGAAAACCACAGACACTAAAATCACTTGTTAAATCAGTTGTACATTCTACTGAAGAACAAATCTGTTCCTGTGAACGGTTCTTACTGTACTCAAGGTACAACTGTGTTTTATTTGTTACTGTCTTGTCCTAAATGTGCAGTTTGTATTTTACGTCCATGCATTTCACATTTATTTATGTATGCATGTTTCTATCCATCTGCTGCTGTATCCAGCCCAATACAAATGTCCTTCAGGACAGTAAAGTTCCTCGTATCTTAGCATATCGTATCATAACATTTTAGTCTTAAATTCAGCTATTCAGACCTATTTTCTGACATTTTCTTATATAAGAGAACACGTTGGACCTGATGGGAGTAGCTGTGTGATTTGTTGAATGCAGTCAAAGTAGCAGGCCTCTTGAACAGGATGATCACTCTATTACTGTTGGCTGCTTTTTTTCGTAAATCACACTGACGTCCCTCGTGTGCTGTGCAGCTGATTTGAGCTCTGGTCTGGTTTCTTGGCCAAGAAACGAGAGTCTCTGTCCAAGAAAACTGCGGAGCTGTTGAGAACATGTTGTTGAGAACAAACTGCAGGGAACAACCTCTAACACCACGGTTAAGACAAGATTATGGGTTGGTTAGCTTTGTTGTGACTCTGCTGTTGCCAGAATCTCAAACCTGGCACAAGCACCGGTCACCCAACTCTGTCCAATAAAGAAACTACTCGTACGTCACATTACCTCTGTTTACAAGCTCTGGTTTGGTTGTAGATGGGCATTGTGAACCTAAACAGACTAAATATGACAACAGCAATAAAGCCGACTTTGGTTCGAACCAAAGAAAATAAACTTCAGTGGTAGCAGGCTTTGCTTAAACTGCAACGGTTGTGTAGATGCTGGTTTGGTGAGGGATTCTGTATTGTCCCTCAGTTTGTCATTAGTGGCACGAGCTGATTGTCATGTGGGGAAGCATGACTGGTGTGTTATGGGTTTTTAATCAGTGGGGAATTACAGGATAGAAACAGGCGCTTGGTTTCCCCCTGAGTTTCCATGTATAAAGCTACAGCTGTAGAGTGAGATATCACAGCTTTAACCAGAGTTACAGATACCTAGAAACATTTTGTCTCTAAGTCATTCTTTACCTGTACGGCTAAAAAGTGTCTGATCTGAGCAAGAACAGATGCTAACAATTGTGTAAAAGTATTTTCAGTTAAAGACAACAACTACTTGTGCATGGTTTTATTACATTTTCTATATTGAATCCTGGTCATATATCATTGTAAAATTGTCTAATATCTCAGCTAATTTTTCCATATTTATAGTCTTTCCCAGTCAGGATGACCACTATCGATAAAATTTATAAACGTCAATAATTCCCAAATCTCTTAATTCACGTCAATTATTTTAGCAAGGGAAACAAACAACAGGTTCCATTTTGTCTTTTGTTTGTTATTAACAATGAATGAGCGGATTCATAAACAAGAATAAGAGTCTACAGCCATGCTAGCCTCTTTCAAGCTAAATGCTAACATCACCATGCTAACATGCATGGTAGAATGTTTGTTATGTTTACCATCTTAGTTTAACAAGTTAGCATGCTAACTAATTAGCTAATTTGCTAATAAGAAGGTAATGGGAGTGTCATTAGTTTTTCAGGGAGTAACTAAAAGTTGTTGAGTTTTTAGACCAACCAACATTGCCGTCCCTCATTGCTAGCATGGCTACCAACATGGACCAAGTTCAAGGTTTATCAGATATCAGACATACAATATTTTGTAATCTAGACAAGCTATTTCTACTTTGTTAGACAGCTTAAAAGAAGACAGGAACAACTTTTCAGAGGTTAGGCAAGTAAAGCAAAACAGAAATAAAGTGATAGAGCAACCTGATGTTACAGATTTAGATAATACCACATAATTACTACTACTTGAACCTTTTTTTTGCTTTACAATTCTTCAGAAAGAGTTCATGCTCAGTTCCTCAGTCCACTTCTGAAGTTTATTTTCAGTTTGTTTGTTTGTGCCTCTGATGACTAACATTTATTTTTCATGCTGATTTAGTTGTAGTTTCATTTTCAGCTACTGTAACTGCTGTGTAATCACCTCCATCTTTGCTGTTCCAGTGTGTAGTGTTCCCTCTCTGACATTACAGCAGGTTGCCTGTCACTAATTACAGATGCTCTTTTTTCTCTCTCTCTGCCGTAGTCTGGCACTGACACCAGGCCACTGAGTCTCCTGCCAATCCCAGTCTGAATATAGACCAGTACAGTTGTGTCTACTCTGCGTGAAGCAGTTTCCACGGGGTTTCCACTGGCGCTGAGCAAGAGTTGTATAATAAAACTCATAGTAACTCATTCCTCGTAGCAGAGAGGTTTATCTGAAGTCCCACGCGAGGCTGAGTGATGGAGCAGTCAAGTCAAGAGCTCGGAAATAAAACCAGAGGAGCTTCAGGCCTGTTGGCAGCTCCTCCAGAAGCAAATATTAATCCTAGAGTCAGCCCTGCAGTGGTAAATAAATACTAAGGAGGGTTACATAAGGCATTCCTGACACTAACGACAAAATTAACTAACTTGACCATAGCCTATAATTATGGTTGTGGACTGGATGATTTATGTGAGAGACTGTAGTAATGTAGTAAATGTTCAAACATGTTGTTATAATTCGACTGTTTGTTGCTGCTGTTATTGGACAAAGCTCTTAAGTGAAATGTTGTCAGGACATTTCTGTTGAAGCCTTGATCTCATGCTGAGCTCAGATTTGACCTGGAGAATCAGGTAAAGTGTCACGGTCCAAATTTTTTTAGCTCCTCTGTCATTACGATTGTTAGCTTACTTGCTAGCTTAAAACTTGTTTTTGTGATTTAACTTCTGTAGGGGCAAACTTATATCATCACAACTGACTGGAGACTTTTGTTAAACCTCTTTCTGTTAGTCATTAAACAGAGAACTACTCCAGAGATATCCATGTTGTCGGCCTCTTAGCACAACACACCACTGGTTACATCTGGATATCATATCTGGATAAAGAAAAACACGTTAATACGACGTGTAAATGCACTGCCGCAAGAAATGTGACAGGATTGGCCAGAACATACAGAGATTGTTTTTATGTGAATTTCTCTGCCCTTTGAACAGCGCTGTTTCTTCAGGACAGTCTGGACACCACAGTGAGGAAGTATCGGAAAGTAACGAGACAAGGGCCAGGGCTAGCTGGTTAGCATGCTAACCTCAGTAGAAGAGAAGGAAGTGACAGAAATGGAGGCTAAGAGAGTTAACAAGCGAGTAAAGGAACATTACAAGAACATTCACAGCTAATTCAATAATGTCCTGTAGTGCATGATACTGCACAGTGATTTTGATATTATTATAGTCTGAAAAAGAAAAAGTTACGTCCTTCTCAGACTCTAAATTCGTCACATCATCAGCTCCTTGAGTCATTTCCTGTTTCAAAGCCGTCATCAAATGACTCTGATCTGCTCTTATTACAAAGTCACTCTTCACTTCTCACGTTAGCTTTCTGTTTTGTATTTTATGCCACTTCCTATGCACGAATCTTGTCCAGGAGAGAACTGAAGTCCTTACAGTACACTACTGTACTTTATGGTCACTTGTAATGACGGACCTCTAAATGTAGAAACATATTCTACATCTTTTCCTCTTTTTTTAGCTGCTTAGAGAGAGCTTCAGCTAAATACAGAACATTTAGCTGGCTCTGGTGATTCTTACTTTCAATGAAGAGTTTTCCCCAGCTGAAGGAAATTGCAAATTTGAGGTATATGTTTTCTTAGTTTCACGCACAGAGACGCAAAGCAGAGCAGCGTCCGAATTACAGGTCTGAAATATACGTCGAGCTTCCTGTCTGTGTGAGGAGCTCAGGGTGGTTCCCTAACAACCTTTCTCAGACATTCCTCTTCTAATTATGCCCATGGCGAAAGTGTGTGTGTGTGTGTTGAAGGGGATTGTAAAACACAATAAAGTCTGCCCACATGTAAAGTTCTATATTCCCCTTGACGACTGAAGCGTTGCTCTCTCGTGTCGACAGTCATTACCATCAACGCAGAAAATCTCTGCTCAGACCTCTGTTTGGTTTGGCCGGCGTTTCAGACAAGATATTATGCCTTGTGTTGATTTTGAAGTCTGAGGATGTAATTCAATCTATTCTGGATTTAGTTAGGGTGGAGCTGGATTTAGGTTCACTTCAGCTCTTCACAGATACAGACTTTTTGATGGATGTGACTTTAGGGCTGCAACTTTGTGTGACACTGACCTTATTAAGAGTAAATGTGTTTGATCCACCTCAAATATGGTTTATTTAATGCTCTTTATTTGATTCGGTTAACTAATGTTTATATATAGAGGTATTGCTGTGTTTGCAGTAGTCGACAGGTACGCTAACATCACTAAAAATGTATTCTGTTGTTTTTCTAATGCTCTTTTTAGACATTTTCTACATTTGTTGGTCTTTTATAAACACTGTAAGAATGAAATACATTTTATTATTTGGAAATCTTAAGAGGTTTTTAATCTCAATGTTACATCCTCCCTAAAGAAAATAATTACACCAAGGGATTGTTTGGAGACTAGCATATGAAACAGGACACCAGACAAAAATTCTCTGATCAAAACCCCAAACTTTATTGATTAGAAATAACCTAAACAGTTACACATGAAGAGGAGATCATGTTTTTTTCTGTTTTATCTAGAATCACAGACTTAAGAATAAAAAACATGGGCCACCATATTGCCAGGAGAGTGGGAACAGGTGAAATGTGGAAGATAAAAAAATACGACCTGTTACTTCTTCTACAATAAAATGTGAGTTGCAGAGAGTTTCCTGTCATTTTATTTAATGTAAACATAAAAAGTTGGACATTTATGCAGCTTTAACATTATATTTAAATATATTACTGCTCCCAGTGCAACTATATAATAACTTTGATCACAAACACTAACAGTTCTGAAATCTACTCTCAGTCATTAGCGAGGATCAAGGCCACGTGTGGTTTCTCAGGCTGCTGGCTTATAGACTTATGTCACCCATTAGTGAGCAGTATAACCATTATTTTTAACACATATTAGTCATTTTTAGAGACTGTTCCTTACTCATTAGCGAGCACCACAGCTATTATATTTCTCAGACATTTAAGTCATTCTCGCTTCCTGACAGTTTGTGGTTTCATTTGCTGCAGGCTCGCAGGATTAGATCAAAATGGGACGAGAGCCAGCTAATCCTGCTCTCGCAGACGGACATTAAATCAGAGTTACCGTTAAAACAAACAGCTTAGAGCGCCGATATCACATCAGACTTACTGTGTGTGTGTCTCATTAAAAATGTTATGAGGGTCTGTGTTTTAACTTGGGAGTGTGACTGCGCAAAAGACGTTTATGTAGCGAAGCAGTGGAGAGTACTCCCATGAAAAAGAGGGAAATACTGTCTGTTTACAGTCCGTGACCCAAGATTCATTGCACAACATGACCTCTGCCAATCCCTAGATTTATGATTTCTGCCCGAGTCCTGGTTGACCAAAGAATTCAGTTCATTAGTAGCTTTACTCTGTGATGCTGAGATCATGATGGCAGTCCAGTGAGTCAACAAGCTGGAGAAAGAAAACAGGAAACATGGAGTTATTCCTCTCTTTGTGTAGATGATGTGATGTGAAGAACTGGACCACCAACAAGGACCAATTGATCCCAGACTGCTGGGTGGGCCCTGAATGACTTAGACCTTGGAGAATCTCCAGCTCCCAGGTCACTGTGAGGAACCTGTGATTTGTTGAGGACTAACGGAGCCTTCAAACAGCGAGTGGTTACGGCTGCGTCTGCCACCCTGTCATATTTTTGCTCTCTGTTTTGAATAGGTGGCACCAGGGATGGCTGAGGACTACATCCAAGTAGACCAACCCTTAGCAGCACTGAATGATGCTGTAACTAACCTGATTTCTTCATATAACAGTTACAGTTATTATTATTTAAGGTTGTAGCTTCTAAGAGTTGTTTTTGTTTCTTTATATTAAATTCACGTTAGCTGGTTTCTGTCTGGGAGATGGAGGTTAATTTGCGGTCGGAACAGCTGGTCTACCACTTACTTAAGTCTTTTTGTGCAGTCTAGTGTTGACAAAATCACAATGCACCAAATCAACAGATGGCGGCGATCTCTGTCGATTCAAGCTCAAGATAAAAGTATCAGAGGAATAAAACCTGATCAGAGTTTGTGGTTGAATCAACAGATGACAGCAGGACATCGCCATTTTTCAGCTTTCTGGATGCTTATCATCACTTTAATAAGATAACAGAGTGTGTGCTGCTGTCTGTTGCCTGTTAGGAAACGTTCCTACAGACAAAATGGACATTTCTAGCTTGGGATATGGAGGAAGGAAAACATTGCACGATGATAAAGCTTTTAGATGTGTTGCATTGTTTGTGATTTTCTTTTTGCACAGCCACGTTTAAATGTTGAAATAAATAGTTTGCTGCTAAGAGAAGTTGAAAATGCTCACAAAATCAACCCTCAAGTCTTTGGAGGTTAAAATATTTCAAATATTTTATGACACTGAATGACACTGAGCATCAGGCCAGTGTTTTCTGGTCACTGGCCTGCAGGGTATTCAGCTCACCAATAATATTTAACAAGCGCCGTGGTAAAACCAGCTGTAAAGTTAAGCTCTGACATTGTTCTGCAGCAAAACACTGCGGTGTCATTAAAACAAAGACATATTTTGGTTAATATATCATGGGCGCTCCTGTTATGTAACTGTGCTTTTTAGGATTGTCTGTAAATCTGTGTTCCAGCTCTCTCTTTATAGGAGACACAAGCTCAAGTCACCTGAGAGAGTTTAGGTCTATACAGCAGCTCCATATATTTTGGGCTAAAAGCAGCGTTGTTCTCCACATGTGCCTGTGTAGCGTGTGCTATATTTGTGCGAGGGTGTGGCTGCAGAAAGGCTGCATGGGGTATTTTTGTTCGTGAAGATGGACGGCTGCGGCCGTGTCGTGGTCAGACTCTGTAGACAGCTCCTCACTGGAGAGGAGAAGGAAAAAGAGAAGGGGAGGAAGACATAGGAATGATGGAAATAGGTGGATGGTGGTGATTCTTGTGGAGCATTTTGATGCATCTCAGTCACCTGGTAAAAACCTGTTTGTGTTGGACTCTAAACAACACAGTTTAGTCCCTTATAACAACAAGCCGGCCTCCTGTCATCACAGCCTCACTGTGGTGTGTGATACAGTATCATTGTGGCACTCGGTACGTTAGCCACAGGTTCCTATCTATTGTTCCCCAAACCTACAATATAAACTCTGGCAGCTACTGTTGGAAAACCCCCTTCTTTGTGGTTTCAGCAGGTCGGTGTGTTACGGAAAATCAGGCAGAGACACAACAGACCTGCAGTGAGTCGACTGTACGGCAGCTTCTGTGTATGTTGAGGTTACAGTAGAATTACAGTCAGACAGTTTTTGTCGTTTACAGTCTTCCTCCCTCTGTCCAAAGACGTGAAGCAGGGGAGCTGACTGAGGATCAGCTGACACCTTTAAAACATGGACAAACCACATGTAACAAATGTTTGCAGTTTTAACTCCTTGAGCCGATCGCTTGTGAGCAAAGTTTCAAAATGTTCTCTCTTCTCTCTCTGCCGTCATTGTCACATTTGAGGCTGGAGAAGAAGAAACTGGACCCAAAATGCAGACTCTGAGATTTGCAGCCCAGTAATTTATTTAAACCAAAAAAAGAACAAAAGAAGATGGGATGCTGGGAAATCACAGGAGGACACAGGAGCAGGTAACACAACATCACATGATGTTAAAGAAGGCCCAGACAGGACTATATAATGAGACAGGAACTAATGAATAAATGAGGTACAGGTGAGACAGAAAACATGTGACACACCAGGAAATCATCACCACAATAAAACAGGAAGTGAGCGAAACACACAGGAACGGAATACCAAAATAAGACGACGGCCTTGCCACCGATAATGTACTCAGCCGACACACAGCTGTAACTTCTAATCCAGAAAGAGAAAACACTTCGTAATTCCTAAAACTTTTCCCTAATTTAATGGTTTTATATTTAGACTCTTGCCTCACGGACTCACTCCCTATAAACATTTCACTTTCCATTCCAGAGTCACCCCAGATCTCTTTAATATTTACAGCAGATTTCCTCCCAGCCCCTGACCCCACTAATTCATTAATTTCTAATAAACAGGGTTTATGTGTAGTATCTGCAGTAAAGCCGACCACTGTGAGGTAGTAAATGTGGATTTTCACTGTGGCGAACAATCATAACACTGATACAGTGAGATCAGAGTCTCAAAATCACAAGTGTTGTATTTGTACTGAGGGATCAGCAGCTTTCTAAGGTGTTTTTGTGGTGACTGGCAGAATTTCACTGTGTAGCAGGTAGTAACTACTACGGAATGTATTATTGAAAGATTAATCAAACAGCGATAGTATGTAACAGAAACATCTATCAAATGTTCGCTTTTCAACCAGGTTTAGCCCAGTTTTGGTCGGAGAGAGAGTAGCAAGACTGAACCAAAACAGTAAAGTTGTGGGCCAGAAAACAATCTTTAACATGATCCACTGTAAAATAAAAAATATTGGCCGTAGCTGCTTCAAAGTTCAAATTATTTGACCCCTGAACTGTCGAGCTAAAATTCTAGTTACACTCCATGAGACTTGCAGCTCCACAAAAGCAAATAAGTGATATTAAGAGATGTTTGCTGCCTCGTTTATTAAATATCTGATAAATTTACTCCAAAAAACTTAAAAAAAAAAAATGCAATTAAACTACTGTTCCTCCGCTCTGCAGCGGCAATTTCCCTGATTAATCACAGGTTATTATTAAACCTGTCACAGCAGTTAGCATGTGGCCACAGCAGCACACAGACAGAAAGGTGGAGAATTTAGAACAAAAGCTCAACAGCAGCTGCGACCCAGCCCTCGGAAACCAAAGAGAGTGGGCTGAGCTTCCCATGTGTTTACATCTTTCAGCCCGTTCTTAAAGAAGAGGATAAAAAAAAAGAAAGAAGGAAAAAAGTGAACAGGGCCTGCTTTTATATCATCATAGGTTGTTTGGAGATGTCTGAGACGAGGAGAGACAGACACAGACTCAGTTTTTGACAAATATGTTTTATGAGCGATGGTGTTTTTCAGAAACTGCTGACATTAAAAACATAAATAAATAAAAAAGACTACAGAAATGTTGCAGGTATTTTACAGATGTTATGATTAAACATAATAGTTAAACAAATACCAATGTGTTTACACAGCATGTGACTCTGAGCTCCATTATAAGTGAGATAAACTATATTTTCTCCTCTATTTTCTTCTGCACACATATGAAATTCACCAGTTGACCACCGTGTGTTGAGTGTTGCACTCTGACAACTGCAAACAAGGAAATCCAGCATGCAAACATCTGTTGACAATAAGTTTGAACTGAGGTGAAAGTAAATGACAGAAGCAACGCCAGTGTCAACTCTTGTTTTGCTTCTATCACTCCAGTGAAGTTAGCATGCTAACCAGCTAACCCAGGTCCGTCCTGTCTCATAATATTACTTTATAATAATAAGTCACTGTAGTGTTTAGTCTTTCTTCAGTCCAAGGAAGTCCATGAAGAGGTAGCGCTGTCCAGAGGGCATATTCAAACTTTGGAAACGCAACGATTGGTAAGTCAACACATGCTAATGCTAACGGTAGCTATGTAGCAATAGCAACAACCTAGATAGCGCCTTTGCCATGAAACGTTTTCTGATATTATTTTGCAGAACAAGACATTTCAACACTTAATTGAAAGTAATTTGATACAAAAGTCTGACTTAGCAAAAATAAATCTGAGTTCGTAAAAGTCAGGGTTAGTTAAAGTACAAGTTAGCACAAAGTCAGAGTTAGCTAAAGTACGTTAGGAAACGAGTTAGCGCAAAATCTAGCTAAAGAATGTTAGCTAGCAGTAGTCAGTAGCTAAAGTATGAGTAAAATAAGAGTTAGCACAAAATTGGAATTAGCTATATTATGTTAGCAAAAGTATCTATGTCTATCTAAGTGTGTTTGTGAAGGTCAGTTAGCTAAAGTGTGAGTTAGCTCAAAATCTGAGTTAGCTGAAGTATGTTAGTAAAAGTCAGTAGCTTAAGTATGAGTTAACACAAATTATAATCAGCTAAAGTATGTTAGCCAAAGTCAGAGTTAGCTAAAGTATGAGCAGAGCATTACTGAATGCGTAGCTAAAATGCGCAGTAACTCATGTTTTTGTCTGTTTAAGTGTTAAGTTTAGTTAGCTAGTTAGCTAGTTCAAGTGTGCATTGTTTAGTGTTCTCTGTGTTTGCCAGGACAGACTCAGTGGTGATCCAGTGAAACCTACATGCAGCTTCCAGTGAGTCTCTCTGTCATTCATTGTTACACAGGGAGGAACAGTTTGCACTAAAAAGAGAATTAATGAGAATGAGAATTAACCTGGTGGGTGATCCTGTCTCGTGTTAACAACGTCACGGCCATTTTAATTGTGTATCTAATATAAACACACACCACTGAGAGTTGAACTGTTAACATCTTTACAGCCTCCAAAACCCTGTGTAACCTTATTGCTGTCAGCTGCATCTTCATTTACTGTATCTGCTATTAAACCCCCACGCACAGAGACTTGTCACACATGTCTTTATTACAAAGTGTACAGAGTCAATGAGGACAACTGTGTGAACCTATTTTAAGTCAAACAAACACGACCTAAAATAAATTTAATTAGAACAAATGGATTTCAGAATTCCCGGCCACTTTAATGTTCCTGTTCACAAAATAATCTGTCTAGATTAGTTGGTGGAACTGGTACATTTTACTGGTATTTATAAAGTTATATTTTCATTATCTCTGCATATAAGGCTAATGTAAAACTTCCTGTACAGAAGTGCAGTGTGTGATCCCTGCGTTACAGTATAACTGGTGTAGGTGTTTACAAGTGTGTTAGCTACAATAAAAATAAAACAAATCCAGCTGACTAATCACGTTTTCTGACCACAGTGACTTCAGAGCAAGCTGGATCAACGCAGGCCGAGCAGCCAGAGGTGAAGTAAGTAAAAACTTTTATCTGTATGTTTCAGACGTGAAAATATGTATTTATCACAACATGCTAACACTTTTATTTATTTTATTTTTTTTGTTGAGATTACACTCAAGATTTTGTGACTTCCTCTTATACATGAAATGAAAATGAAAAGCTGACTTCATAGCAAGAAAATACAAACGTTTTGCATTTAAAATCAGTGTTGTAGTCCTACCTTGTGTCACATGGGACAAACTTTAATAGATTATATCGTGACTCAGTTGTTGTTTTGTGTGTTGGGACGGTTGATGGTCACAAGACTGACTTGTTCAAATTTTCCATTCTGTTACATTCATACATATTTTACATGGTCCAGACTCAATCTGAACAATTTTTCCAAGAGTTTTTATTTTTATTTTTATGAGTTTAATTCTGCAATTTGCAACCTGTGTGTTTGCCTGTGCGTGTGTGTGGAGATATTTTTAACAGCATCACTCTGTCTGTGGTTCAAAGTTCAGCGCTTGTGGTAATAATACAAAAGGATTTCTAGTGGTGTGTGTGTGTGTGTGTGTGTGTGTGTGTGTGTGGGCAGCACTGTGGTCAGTAACACATGACAGCAGACTCATCCTCTTTCATGAGTCTGTCCCCAAAAAAACTGCAGCAAACTGTAAATGTCAAATGTAATTTTGTGAGCCTCAAGATGTTTGCCTTTGTTACGTGTGTGTGTGAGTGTGTGTAGGTATGTGCGTTCTAGGTATCAAATGTGTGTATTTGCGTATGCGGTCGCTTGTGTCTTTTATTCTTTGCCACAAGACGTGACACAGCCTGCATGACTATCATTTTATGAGGGTTTGTCTCATATTTTGCAGCTGAAATCATTTTTAAACATCAAGCTAAAAGATTGAATCTATTTAAAACGACAGTAGCGTCACACAGTTTTGTTTTGTAAAATGTTGAAGTTGAAAATCAGATATCCGCAGCCTGCATTCATCCATAACCCCCAGCTCTGTGAAGACTTGCAAAGTCACAGATATAATGCATTATCCTGATGTTTTACCTTTGAACTGGCGCGTGAACAAAAAACGATTCTACCTTCCGGTCGACGTCAGTCAGAATCAAAGCTGAGCTCCAGGCTGCTTCTTCCTGCCTTGATTTGTGTCTCTGAAGAGCTTCTTTGAAGCTTGAACAACACATTTCTGTAGTTTACGTATGAAGATTGTTGCTCTTGTTGTCGACTGCAGCTTGTCTATATTTGAAGTGTTTCAGTTGTGTTCTCGGTCATTTGTCCAACTGAAAAGATGCAGTGTACGATGAATTAATGCAGCTGTGATGACAGACATGGATTCAGCTCTGTGACTAGCTCCTCTGCCGGCTTTAAGAGCACAATTTAAGGCTACATTTTTAAAGAAATTTATGCTTAACATTGTCAGAAAATTGATAAGTTGATAAGTTAATTCAGGAGTTTCTATGTTTTACGAGATAAAGGCAGAAATTCAGAGGGAAACTCTTTTAAAAACTATTTAAAACAGCAATGTGCAGTGGGAGGTGATGCTGAGTTTGAGCAGTCATGTCCTAGCAAGTTGGGGTTTTTTGGTAGTTTTACATCGTGTAATTGTGTAATTGCAAAACTCACATTTGGATCCATATTTATTGATGTTAAACTTGCTCTAACTTGGCCGATCTCCCCTACGTTCAGATGTGGAAGCAAAATTCTCAGCTCCAGAGATCACTGTAGTCTATTTTTAAGTCTAGTCTCTGCATCATTTCCCACTTTGGTTCACTGGGGTCTCCAACCTGCAAGTTGCTCTTTAAAGGTGGCAGCCCTGCCTTTCCACGTTCATACGGTTTGGAAGGCAGAATAATGGCGCAACATTTCCACCTCAAACAGGCTGAATAAAAGAGACCTCTGCCACAAGTAAAAACATTTACAGGCCCAACAAAAATGATTCAGAATCCAGTGTAAATCTGTCTGATCACACTGATTCAGGTGGTGAACAGTTACGTAACATCCTCATAACCTCTTTGTTTAGCAGCTTGTGCAGACACGGCATTGTTACGTTCAGTCAGAGCCATAATTCATGCTTCCGATATATGATTAAAAATATGTTTTTGTGGTCACAGTGACATTCCATACCGTAGTATGTTTAGGCTGAGGGCTGGCAATTTTGTTGCACTTTCCGCTGAGAGGCAGAGGAAACGCAGCAGACATAATCGCGGCATCTCGTGCCAGACGCCATAAAGCACTCTGAACGTCCAGCACAGCTCGATGTGGCCTCAAAGAATTTGTGTTGTGACCACAGAGGGCCTCCGTACACTCACATGTGTACGCTTCATCCCTAAAATACTGCAGGAAGTGGAGGAGCCGTTGCCTCTGGACCTTGCAAGTGACCTCACATAGACCTCATGTTTCAGCAACTGTCCTGCGCTGCCAGACAGCTTTCAGGTTGGTGAAAATATGTACGGCTGACCGCTACACACTGATGCAAACGAGCAGAAATACAGGAAATCAGACCAGTAGAAAACACAAAGTGAGACTAGATACAAAAGTTAAGATGATTTGGACTTTTACGATAAAAAGGCACAAAAAGTAGAAGTCAAAATGTAAAAGATAATACAGTATCGACCTCACCCATGTCACCCAGAGTGCCGTCTGTTCTGGGAAATGACTGTAAAACCCACTGATACAGTAACTGACTCAGCTGTAACCCCATTCACCCCTGACTGGTCTCTGTACTGTCCCATGGTTTGGGAGGGTGTACATTTTCAGTCGTGTCATAAATCCATCAGTCAGATTCAGAGGTAGAGGAGGGATACTCATACAAGCTTTGTCACCAACCACTGACCACGACAACGCTGCTGAACCTCGCCTCCGATGACCAGTCAGCACATTTGTACCGATACGACAGAATGAAAGAGCGGTGTTGTGATATTTTTATTCGTTTCTGTTCTGTAAGGTCGCAGTTTTATCACATCCATCCATATCTGTAAATTGACACAGCTCCTGGTAAATATAATATGATTAGTTTTATCGTAAGTAAGCTCAATCCAGACGGCTCGGTTAAATAAAAGACTTTTAATGAGGAATTTCACCACTGGAAAACGAGTCATTTAATAAACTTCAGTATGTGGTAGAGAGGTGCAAGTAGAAAATCCTACAATAACCAGGATGCATTGCACTCAATGTCTGCTGAGGTCACTCCCAGGATTCTCCTCCTGGATAGGTTTGACTGGAGCGTCAGCTGAGGCTGTGCTGCAGGGACAAACTGATAATAAGAAGCTTCTTTGGTTCACAAAATGATTCTAGTCGCCAAGTTGTTAAGTTGCATTGTGCTGTGCCGCACACAGCAGCTTCCAGTATCAAAAGAAGATGATGACTAAAGGGGAAAAAAGTGGATCTGAGAGTCTTGGTTTTATGGTTGAGGTGGGTGTTGTTGTTTAGAGAGGCAGGCACAAAGACCACAGTCTCTGCAGCTGTGTCGACATCTAACTACCTATTTTATTCATCGGCTCGTCACAAACCACATGTGAAGCTCGGTCATGTTGAGCACAGTGAGAACATTGTGACGAAAAAGAGAAGGACGCCATTGTCGTGTGAACAAAAGGCCAAACTGCAACAAAGGTTTACTTTTTTCTTGCAAAAACCCAGCCTCGTGGTGGTTTTGTGTGCGTGGATGGTGATGATGGCTTTAAAGGTGTTAGTTTGTCAGCTGAATCAAGAGCAGCTGAACTTGGTTGTTGATACTTGAAGATGTCTCACCTCTCATCCAATAATAGGACGACATTTTATTAAAAACTGCACCTTTCTGCTGCAGGCAAGCAGCCACTTGCATATTTTTTGCACATTTCTCTGCCCACACATACACTGCATGTACATGGTGAAGTATAAGTATATATTTTGTTTAAACACGCTCCTCCTGTACATGTGTGAACGTGTGATTACACGTTTACACACGTATGTTTCAGCTCTAATTTGAAACATGTTTGGAGGACGTTCCTCTGCATCTGAACCAACACTAACGTGGCTCTCTGAGACTCCCAGCCTTCACTGGACCAACCTAGAGTAATTACAGACTGCCAGGCAGAGGAGGAGGCTGGCACTCCCAGGCAGAGGGCCCAGCCAAGAGGCCCCTGTTTCTGGGGGGTGAAGGAAATGACCTTACATAGGCAGTCACTCTGGACCTGTGGCCTGAAGTCCGCCTGTGTGGTTCACTGGAGCTGCTGACCTACAGTAACCTTCATCTGTGGACACACAGGCTTGGAGTCTGCTTTGTGGAAATGAAGGATTGTGATTGTGTTATTAATGTGAGCACATTGTGTTTGTGTGTACAGGTGGTCCATGTGCTGAAGTGTCCTTGGGCAAAACCCCCTGAACCCCAAGTTGGACCTGATGGCAGGTGAGCACCTTCCATAGCAGCTCCACCACCATTTGTGTGTAACTTCTAACTGGTTTAAAGACTAAAAGAAAAGACTGAATGACTGGCAGCAGGACAGGTTAGCAAACTGGGCATGTGTGAACATAAACAAACCAAATGCAAACAAAAACGTCGACTTATCCCCTCCGATGTGGAACGGAGAGAATCAGCAGTATGTAGAGGAGGGTGAAAGCGAAAGAAAAGAAAACACGGAGAGAGAGAACAGACAGTGGGTGATCTGTTTTCACCACGTTTTCCATGTTTTGTCATGTTGCTGCACAGATGATGAGATGTTTTCCATTAACTGGAACGAGCTCTGCGTCTCAAATCCTCACCTTTGTTTATGTGAGTGGGCGACTCAGATCCTCTGTGTCGTCAGCCGAGGTTTGGGTCAGACCTGGGGGCAGAGTTTCTTCCCAGAAATACACCACTGCATAAACATTTTCTTAAAGATGTCACTTAATACTTCACTTGCTATATTTATAAAATCAAAGGTAATTACATTGTTTTGAATGTCATCATCCTGGGAGTAAATGCACTGAAGTCTGCAGCTGAGAAGAAATTCCCAGGGACTATTTATATTTCTGAAGTCATTTTGTGGACGTTAAATGTGAAGCTTTCCAGGCAAAAAACAACCCAGAGAGCAGAGAACAGTAAGAAGAGTCTGGGTAAAGGAGTGGTGGCTGGAGAAAGTCAGGATCAATCAAAACAACAAACCAAATGCAGAAAGCTCCTCACACTGTATTGATAGATAACAGCAAATTAAATTCAACAGAGCAGTGCAAGGAATTAGATGCAAATTTGGACCAAATTTCAGGAAAATCTGAAAAACTAAATCCTAATTACTGGACCTCTGTCAGCTACCATCATGCAAATATCAGGAGTTTGTCCACTACAGAGAAAGACATAATCAAAAGAGTGAAAAACAATGTAGAAATACATGATGGAAACTTTTATGTTTGTTTCTTGGTGTAATTTGAGCTGTTTATGTTGCACTTTGTGTTCATCGATAAACCAAGTTACAAGTTTTTCACCCAGTGAAGCCTTTTTGCAATATTTCAAGACTGTTTTTTAGATCCATCGATCCATGTTTCCATCATTAGTTAAAGCTCTGTTCAGCCCACACCAAAATTAGCTTCTTAGCTAACGCTGTCTGAATCTCTTATATAGGGGTTAAAGCATGTCTGTGTGTCAAGGGCAAAATAAAAAATAAAACATAAAGAAAAATATCACAGAAAAACTAAAAAATATAATACACAAATGACAAAAACTTATAAAAAAAGTCATAAAAATAACAACCTAGTTGATTTAAATGACAAAAGCAAATACAAACATGTGCTCAGTCATATTTTTTAGTGGTTGTCTAATAACTTTCTCTACGTTTTGTCAGTTTTGTCACATGGGATGTGTGGTGTTGTTGTTTCATAATGTGCTGCTGCACTTGAATGCTCCATCTAATATTTGCATTTACACACTGATAAGTCTTTTAAACAGTGATGCAGGTATTTACATAGGAATATTGTGCAGAAAGAGAGAGAGAGAGGGAGGGAGGGGCAGCTAAATAAACAGTTTAATGTCAGGTCTGAATCTGGACCTGTGAACAGTCAGATGAGGAGTTCCTGTAGGTGGATGCCACGTACGTCTGTCTGCTACAACCACTGTGTGTGTGCAGGTTGAGGGGAAGTTTGGTCTTAAACATTAAACTAACACATCAGCTAAGCTGCAGATAAAAGACATGAGGGCTTGTGCAAACAAGCTGCTCAGCAGTTATTAGTCATTTCTTTCTTTACTTTCCATCACATTAATGGATTAATTGACAGTTATGCCTTTTATATTATTAACAGCTTCATGCAGTGCAGAGTGCAGAGCTTTTCAGGGATTAGTCCTCCTTAATACTAGACACAGACGTATTCCTTGGTCACACTGTAATGGTGTTTACAGAATAAACTCAGCATGTTAAAGTTTTATTAGAGGAAACACTGTCTTTTCTTGGTGGGTTTTATTGGGTTTTTCCATTTATTTGTTGCTATACTGGCTCCACGAAGCTACTATTTTAATCGCTGATGGCTTTTCTAGTTGGGCTTTGTTCCATTTCCTGAAAAGTTTTAGCAAAGCTTATAAAAAAATTTAAAAATCTGTCTCAAAGAGCTCAAGCAGATTCAAATAGAGAGGGAGGGAGGGAGAGAGGGATATTTAGATGTATGTACTCAGTTACACTTTTACTATATTTGAGTATATCCTAGACTTACTCCAGTTGCCTGCTGGGATTTATGGGGTTTACATATCACTTTTCTGTATGATAATAAGTATAACAGGTGAGCAACTGAAGTCCAAAAAATTTGTTTTTTAAAAACAAGATAATAGGTTTTCAGTGTTCACTCTGTCTGTGAAGCTGATGGTTTTTTCTGCATGCTAAGTGATATGTGCAGCCTCTGATTATCTTAGACCTGCTCAACATCCTGCCTAATGCTTTGTTTTCAACTGTTTAGGTTTGTGTTTTGGAACTGGGTTCTGAAAAGTCCAGAAATTATTTTGTGCTGGTTTATACATATTATCATCCATTTCTAACTTATTTGAGTGAATCGTGACATTTTGACTGTTGTAATTTTTTTAAATAGTCAGAGAACTGTGAGGTTAATGCTGACAGGGATCTGCATGAAGTCATGTTGAAGTTGTGGACATGTGCACATGTGCAGTGCATGTAGTTAACTACTAGATGGTGCCATTGTTTACCTCTGGATTTAACTTTTCACTTGTTGTTCACTGCCTTTGATTGGAAATCCTCATTGTTTTGGCTCTTCACTCTTTAGCCAACAGAGGGCAGCATCCTCCTCCTCAGCCACAGCTCCTTCAGGCTCTCAGTAAAACATAACATGGCACATTTAGGTTTAATAAATGATACAGTCACACTTTATTGATTCAAAAACACAGTTTTTTCTTTGCTGACTTTTGTCAGCACCAAAAATGTTTCCAGCACAAACATGTTTCAGACTCAAATCACAGAAACTGTGTGAGAGTTCAACAAGTGAAGGGACTTTTTGACTTAGTGGAATTTTCTTTTTTTTTTTTTCTGAGGTGAATTTTCCTCCGTCCAGCTGATCTTCTTCCCGTCTCAGTTTGTTTGTGATCATCAAAGAGCGGTGGGGAAACACCTTGAAAAAGAAGACTCAGCAAGAGCATCGAAATGTGGAATCAGACAACCCCAGCTGGGAATCAGGTCAACAACAACAGGTACAGTAAGACATTTTTTCCCCATGTTTTTATTCTGTTAATCAAATTACAAAATCACGATGAAGAAGTTTTATTTCTGCTTTAATGCTTTAAGAAAATATTTTTGCCCTGATGATTAATTTAAGTGGATCTGCTAAACAAAGCAAGAAAAAAGATATTCATCAGACCAGGTTGTGTGTTTTTCAAGTCTTGAGCTTGTCTGATGTGGTTTTGAAATGGGAGAGTGGTTATCCGAGTAACTGTAGCCTTTCTGTCAGCTCAGACCAGTCTGGCTGTTCTCCTCTGACCTCTCTTATCAACAAGGTGAACTGCTGCTCTCTGGAAGTTTTCGTTTTCAGCACCATCCTGGGTGAACTCTAGCAATCGTTCATGAAAATCCCAGGAGACCAGCAGTTTCAGAAACAACTCAGACAAGTGCATCTGGCAGCAACAGTCACTGAGAGCACATTTTCCCCCATTCTGACTTTTGACATGAACATAAAGTGAAACTGCTGCCCTGTATCTGCATGATTTTATGCTTAGCACCGCTGCCACATGATCGGCTGATTGGATAATTGCGTGAATAAGCAGGTGTACAGGTGTTCCTGATAAAGAGATTGGTGAATACTCATGTTTTCACAATACAACATTAACATGTAACATCCATTTATAGTCAAGACATTTACACTTGGTTTAAGTTTGGGAAAGGTCTCAGATAAATATTACAGCACCCTGTTGTCTGCTTCAAATCATCATTGACCTCTTGTGTGTTTTAAGCTAGTTTAAATAATAATGGATCACATTTGACTACTTGCATGTGAAAGGTTGGGAAGCAGTGATGCACTTTAAAAGATTCACTATGCAGAGGTGGATATCTTCAACTTTCAAGAAACAAAAACCAAAACTGATTGCATGACTTGTGATAATTGAGAAAATCTGGGGAATTTGGGTGAATCTCATGTCATGTACAGTAGAAATTTGCAAGACGGAGAAACAAAGAGCAGTGGGATTTGTTGAGCAAGGCACCGAGAGATGGAAAAAAAAATACTTTCAGAAAACTGAAAGTTATTGAAGCAGAAAGACAGAAAAAGAGCGAGAGGGGTGAAAGAGAAGAGCATCAGCCGAACAACAGAAAAGGAAGAGATGAGTCAGAGACAGAGGGACAATACATCGAGTGAGAGTCGGCTCAGTTCGCTGGTGTGGTTCAACATATTTCCTGTCAGTGATAATAATAGCGCTTGTGTGTTCCTCTCTGCAAGAAGCGTGGGAGGAGGAGCTGTGATGTGACACGTGGGACGGCCGCTTGTTACTGTCACTACAGGGGAAACAGCAACATCCCCTTTAACATGCTCACACACCAACATACAGTACACACATAGACACACAAACAGGCGTGTTTATTTTTATGTAGGTGCTTGGTTTTTTTTTTTTTGTTGAGAATGCAAAATAAGTCCGTTAAAGGTCCAATTCGCAATGTTTTCCAATGTAAAGTGGGTATAATTAATGTAAAGTGACTAAAAAGAGTGTTGAGAAGGCCGCCATATTTAGATCACCGTCACTGCACAACAAGAAGCCACTGGTGGTTACGCTTACAACATGTTTGTGACAACTGGCTACCTATTCAAAAGTAGAAGATCATGGTTATACCACAAGACACAAGAGTTGCAAGAGAAACTGTTCAACCTGCAAAGTAAGCAAAGAGCTGAGAGTTTTGGAGCGGGCAAACAGAAACGAGTCAACCCCTGGATGACGTAATAGAAACTGATTGTGCCAGATCGTTTTCAGAGCGATGGTCACTGACATTTGTGATTCTGGGGCTTTCCCCCCGCTGTTCCAGTCCAGCCAAAAAACAGGAGGAGAGCAGCACTGGTTCAGTTTTTAGGTTAATGTGAAAGCTGACTCCCAGACTCTTGAAAAGATGGTTGCTTATGGTCTGGAAGCAGTGAAGTTGTTAATTAAAGTGTCAATGGACACATTAATCCTCAAGTGTTTCCAAGTGGTTTTAATGCCTCAAAGACTCGTTTTAGAAAGGTCATCACCAGTTATTTGTTTATCATTAAATGGACAACCAATCATCTATTTGTTGCTGGCTGCTAGCATTGTCCCTCTAAAACAACCACGTACAGATGGACAGACTGACAAGGACCTCGGTGGTTTGAATGTGACACAGCAGTCAGTCTTTAAACCCAGGAAGTCGTCAGCCGTTCTGTGGTTGGTTTGATGCTCTGTGTGTTTTTGTGTGTGTGTATGGAAACACACACAAATATATATAAATATATATCAAGACTGTCCCCCCCCACCCACTTAAATGTCCTAGCGGGCACTAAATATATCTTAAAAAAAACAAAACAAAACACGCACATTTGAAACTGATTCAGACGTCACTTACTGCCATGACTAAATGTTTTGAAACTGACTTTGGCCACTGAAGGACATCTTTAAAATGTACCATCAGTTTTTCCTTCATTTGAACTTTATGAATCATGTTGGTTTAATCTGAGGTCAAAGTGATGCCTGCTAAAATAGATTTAATTCCCCATTTAATATTCTATTTGTCAGCTTTATCAAGGTTTAAGACTGTGGGTTTTCATTAATGCATTTTGTACGTAAGATGTCATCATGCAAGCATTTTAGGTTTGTGGACGTATTAAATTGCTACATATCACTACCAGACTCCATTGAGAAAAACAGTAATTTTACCAAGGAGAATACAGGAGTTTTGGGAATACCACTGCCTCAAGCACTTTGTTTGTTTGTGTTATTGTGTTGTACTTTTACTCATGTTAAGGATCTGAATAACTCTTCCAGTGCTGAAAGTCACACAATAATACAAACAAACAAACTATTCGAGGCAGTGGTATTCCCAAAACTCCTGTGTTTTGCTTGATAAATTTCCTGTTTTTGTCAATGGAATCTGGTAGTGAAATTTAGCAATGTTTCTGGTGAAACAAAAAGGACCTTAAACTTTCATTAAAAAATTAAAATTCTCTGTAGGAATCCTATCCATAATCTTGTCAGACACTTATGATAACAATCTGAGCCTGTCAGTGGCAAAAACAAGTGCACGTACTTCAAACAATTACCCATTCGACTACATTGCAGCAGCTGCAACTGCACCAATTCTAAAGACTTTTGTTTCTATAAATCATTTACACCCAAAAACTTGTGGAAATAAGGTTCAAAAATACCTTTATATCTCTTTTAAATATCCTTTAAAAGTACAAAAAAACTAGATTTCTTCACAGACAGTTGAGAGAGTAAAGACAGTATGAAAAGAGTCATGAGCTAACATTTTTAGCTCTATTACAGGCTCAGTACTGAATACACTGTAGATAACTTTGCAGCATACCTGCAAACAGGAGGAATTGTAAAAGAAAATGAAAGAAAACTTGACTGAACAAGTGTCTGTTAAATCCCTCACTGGTAAATTGTACCATGGATGGATAAACAAATTTTGGTGTAAGTCATGTACATATGTAGGCAGTCCCTGAACATAAAAACAGCATCTGAAATGTCAGTGTTCTCACCATTTGCTGAACAATGAGAAACCTGAGCAGTTTCTATACCCATCTATCCTCCTACCTACAGTACTTCCACACACTACCCACCTCCCCACATACCTACCACATGTTTGCATGTACGCCTACACCTTTCTGTTGTTTGTCTCCCCAGGTCCCTTGTTTTCTTAAGAAAACTGCAATATGCAAATCACAGACTGCATGGTAACACCCACTCAAAAAATTACAAAAAAAGAAAAGAATAATTTCAAGCAAAATATATTTGCATGTTGTTTTGTCAAATCTTTAGAAACCTTCGTCACAGCAGCCCCCAAAAACTCCCCAGACAGGAAGTGAAGTGGTGCGCACTGACCTTAATCCATTCCACTGCAGTCGATTTGAACACTTGTGGTGGGAAAGTGAACTGATGAGTTTGGAGACTTCATATAGAGGGATATCAACAACTGAGGTCACAGATGGACTGCACATGGTTTGGACTTTATAATCAACTCTAATAATAAACCTTAAAACTCAATGCAGACTGTATCGGTCACTGTTTAACGCACTGGGTACCCCTTTAGCGTCAGTTCTCAACATGCAGGATACAATTCAGCATCACTAAACTTCTTGATAAAGCTTAGGGAAAGATTGTGGTGTGGTTAAGAAAGGAAAAGTTCGCACTGTGACTTCAAAACCATAATGCATTCTTGCCCTATATACATCAGCAAGACAACAGGCTGCGGTCTGCTTGACTCATGCATCAACTTTCAACAAGAACATTGGACGTCTTGTCGGACTACCCTGCATTTGGAAAAATAAAGTGATACCTAGGGCGTTGAAAAGTGATGCCAAGGTGTCCCGACCAAGAGTCCATATGTGACAAGATGTCACAGATTGAAAAATAGGAACCTTTTTTTTTATTTTAAGTGGAACTGTCTTTAGTGTTGTTACTACAACAACAAATGATATCACCTAGTTAACTTGTAATTTGGCAAAGACACTCCCAATGACAGAAGAACATTGATTCTCTTGACGTAATTGAGGATTAATAACTTTAAATCTCAGACAGACTGGCGATCTGTCCAGTGTATTCCCTTCCTCTCGCCCAATGTAAGATGGGATTAGCTCCAGCCCCCTCAGGACCCTTAAGGATAAGTGGTGTAGATAATGGATGGATGGATGGATGGATGTTAGATCTCACTTGTACAAATTTGTGACCATGCTTGACTTTTAACCGGACAGCTTTTAGAGGGGAACTCCACCAATGTTGCACATCAAAGTCTGTTTACATGTCTTGGGGAGTTCTACTGTATAAAAACCATCAACTGAAGCCAAAGATATTCAGCTGAGGACTCCTAGTTTGAAAATGACAAAAATCTGGGGGTGTAGAGTTAGAGAAAGGTGAGCTTACCAGACCTCTGTAGCCCACCCTCACATGGGGCTGTGTAAAAACCAAACTCACATATAAAAAAAATTCACATTAGCCAGTACAAATGGTTTTCAGCAAGACAGAAATAAAACTCCAAAGGATTTTGCTGACCTTTGTGATGTGCTGGAGGTTTTAGATTTATCAAACTGCAATTAGCACCTGTTGCCTGCAGGTAAAACTTTCATAATGGTGTTCAAAAATACATTAATTCCCCAAAAATTTGTAATTCATTAATTCAGCTACAGGTTGTTGTGGCGTTTGCAGCTGGTTAGACGCAGTCTACCAGCTGTGTTTCATTACTGAGTCTTTTCTGTGGAAGGAACCAGACCAGTAATTATTTAGTTTTACTATGAAAATTATTTTCCACACAATACAGTGACAGCTCAACATCAGCAGCTAAATTGGGCTTTCGCAGAACAGAGAGATGACTCCTTTGTGGAAATATTAGCTTTAAATTGTCTGGCAACTCAGCAAAAAAGGAGGTATGGTATGTGTATTTGGAATTTCCCCGAGTAAGGACAAAAGTAGGCCAAAATGTACATTTCTTTCTTTGCCATCCTTTGCTACAGCAGTGAGAGCTTTGCACCAAAGATGGGGAGACAATACAACTAAAGGTCTTGTGGATTGCCACTTTTAAATCAGAGGCACTAAGTTCATACAGTTGAATACACAGGCAGATATTACTGCGCAGCTGTAGGGAATATAATGACTGGTTGTAAATCCTTTTGTAAAAGTGGTTGGTTCTGTTGTGTAGCTCGGCTTCTATTTTTAAAATGGAGGAACTAAAACAGGTCTAAATTTAAATGAAAATTTCACAGGGATCATCAGTGGTGCTGAATCATCAGTTTTCTCCCACAAAGGCATCCAGATAAGCCCAAACTGGTGAACTGCCTCAGTAAGATAGTGGAATTTTAGCCATTTTTATCCTCTTTTTTGTTGCCCAAACATTTCTGAAACAGCTGTGGTTGCCATGCTTCATGGGCGTGTGTATGGTTTTCTCTAAAAGTCTCTGGCAGTCTGTTAAACAGCAGCTACAGAAGGGTAGAACCAGCAAGGACCTCATCTGACCTGAGTACATGTATCACCACATGTTTGGGCGTCCACACAAAGGTATATAAATCACTTTAGACTTAAATCACTTGTCCAGTCGGAGACAAAAGCCGTGTTCCAAATTGGGAAATACCAGATTTTTGGGTCACTGGTTAGGGTTAGGGTTTTCAGGAAGTGAATGTGAATTTATGCAATGTCAGGCAACATGTGTGTGTGGGATGGTTTTATTCTATTTGTGGGACCAGAAAACTGGGAGATCACAATACTTGTGGGGTCCAACAGCTTCATGGGGACCAAAATGCTGGACCCCACAGGTTTAAATGACTGTTTTAGGGTTAAGACTTTAGAATTTGGTTTGGGTTAGGGTTCGGTTTAGGCATGTAGTTGGGATGGTTAAGGTTTGGGAGGTGGCATCTGTGGTTCAGGGGGTTACCCACCAATCGGAAGGTCAGTAGTCCACGTGCTGAAGCATCCTTAGGTCAGATCATTATGTGTTAGAGTCCTGTCAAAATCAAAACTCAAAACATCTTTTTGAGACAGGTGTACAAGTCGAAATCTTTACCCTGTGTCTACAGTACAGTAGCTCTACTTTAAGGGAGGATATTTTTGTTCAAACTTCAGCACAAATTCAGGGTGTGTTAAACCCTCGGTTTTAGGAGAGGAATTGTTTATCTTGTGGCAGAGTGTTCTGAGTTCTCCAAACCAGCACAAAGCCCCAGACTACACAGGCGCTGCAGGCAGACAAGCTGCGGTGGAGATCATCATTCACTGTAGAGACAGTATGATTACTGTCTGTAAACTGACAAAGGAGAGCTGCAGTAAATCTACTCTTCCTCAAATGACTGAGTGATAAAAATTATACCCATAAATGCTACTGAAGGATGTGCAGTCTGCTTTTTATAGAGACAAAATAGTTGATAAGATATGAAGAGAAACAGGCGAGATTACTTTACATTGGTATAAATGCGCCTAAGGACCAGTAGATGGGGGAGAAGTTAATAGATGTTTGGGAAAAACACTGTTCCACTCATCCACAGATGGTTGTAGCATGCTAAAATTTATGCAGTCTGCTAGCAGAGACATGGAAGAAGACATGGAACAAGGCTCAATTTTAAAAAATGGTATTGCAAATGTTTTTATGAGGAAGTGCATTCAACATGTTTGTTAGAGATTAATGTAAAAATAACTTTTGTTTACAAGACAACTCCACATAGCGCCTTTACAGAAGTTATAGGTAAGTTTTTGTGACTGCTACATAGCTAACATTAGCATTAGCAGCTATTTACTTAACAGCCCAGAAGAAAAGTTGCGAGTTCAGCATTAAACTTTGTCCCTTCCCTTACCCAGAGCTGTCTCCAGCAGTGGAAAGCACTTATTGTTTTGCTTCTGTTTCTATCACTTCTTTTCTTCTGCAGAAGTTAGCATGCTAACCAGCTAGCCCCGCCACGTCTTGTAATACGATAGTGAGTCGCTGCAGCGTCCAGTCTGCCGTCAGTCCAACATGTGAGGACGAAGAAGACGGCGTATTCTAATCCATGCTTGTAAACGCAACAATGGCTGAAGCTCTTGGTAAGTAAACAGCTAATGCTAACGTTAGCTATGTAGTGATAGCAAAATCTTAAATAGCTCCTTTGAAGTAAGAAAAGAGGGTGTTCTCATGAAACCAAAAAATATAAGATATAAATCCCTCCCTTTTATTTCAGGGGAATTTCAGTTGGACATCAAAGGAACAATTCACATTCATTTATGCTCCCCAGAGGATGAACCCCCCTGATTAATCTCCTTTAGTCTCCTGTTTTCTGCTGCTTTCAGGGCAAATATTATATTTTTACATATGTCAAGCAGCACATTTACAACAGTATTCTCATTCTCTCACATAATTTAATGTTATAAATGCCACCTGTTGGGGTTTAGGCTCTTTTTCCAGTCACTACCCTTAGTACTGGTTTGATTATATGGCAGCAGGCTTTAGGTTAAATATTGTGTGGGTGTTTGTTTATGACATAATTGCTGACCAGACAGTAAAGAGGAATCATCCGTTTACACTGTAAAGGGGAAGTTATTCATAAAGTTCTAGCTACAGTCAAACAGCCGCTGAAATTTGATCACATTTATTTTTATTTCTGGTAACATTTCAAGGAAAACTCCTGCAGAGTGCTTTTATTCTGGTGAGTAGAGCCATGCTTCTTGTTTTTTATGCTGCCTTATTGGTTTGTATGTCTGCCTGTCTGTGTATGAGCGCAGCAGCCAGTTTCTCTTGTGGTTGAAGGGAGGGTGTCACGACACTTCATAGAGCAGCTCTGAATCGCCACGCCAGGAAGTGAATTGGGCTGAAGCGGAGCTCTGCAGGGCTCAAACCCCCAATGACACAGACACAGACAGAGGAGCTACACAGCTGACGCAGCGCTCCATGGGTGAGTTTAATTCAAATTTAACAGTTTAGTTAATATGTGCACTTTATGGACTGTTTCAAAAATTTTGCTAATAAATGGCTGCAGGGTTTGTTTAATCTGCTACGCACAGCAAGTGCAGCTCTCTACAGAAATGCAAGTCATTCAGATAACTTTTTCTGGTTTGTGTGCTGGAACAGTCACATACAGTATGTTGCTTCTTGCTGGAGATAATTGGTGAATTTGTGGAGACAGAGAGAAAAGGTACACGCTTATAAAGCTCCTATATGCTGGCAGATAGTGCTAGATAATAGAAGTTTTTCTTTTAAAGTCATAAAAAGTTTTATCTTGTGAAATGCAGACTATAATAATGTGGACTGTCCACCCTAATTGCCATACCTGTCAAAGTCTACCACTGTAGTGTGTGCAGTTTACAGTGATAATGGTCATTTGTAGAGATTTCTGAGACAGCAGGTTCTTGATTTCAGACAGAAGTAGACAAGAGTAGCTTCTCGTTTTTGATTATCGAGAATTTTTCCAACTGAAATAACAACTGTGAATGGCAGATTTTATCAGTTGTAGCTAGCTCGCTAATTAATGTTAGCACCTCGAGTTGGTTGGGAACTTTGATTGCGACTTTTTGATGCTTCCAGCTTCCTGCAACTCATTAGAAAAATGTGAATCCTGCACAAAGGTGTTAAATGTACATTTTTGTTGGCTACATCAAGCTAACTCAGCAGCAGTGTAAGAAAAGCTGGGGCTAAAGCTCAGAGGTCCTTGGTAAACTGTCAGTATCCTCTGCAGTTTACATATATTCGTTCTAAACCATGCTGGTGGTAGCAGGACTGTGGTGTTACAGAAGCATCTGGTTCTGTTTTCCACTCTCTCATGTTTTTTTTAATTGACTACTTCGTGGTGAGAAGGTAATAAACTTTGTTTATCCCGTTTGTGCACACGGCGTCTGGTTTATGTGGAGTCACGTAAAGTAGTCAGAGCACAGTGAGATGTGTCTGTGTGCAGCTGATTCTCTTGTTGTCTCCTTCATAAATGGATGTAAAATGTTCAGTGGCGTGTCGTCCTTTTGTCGACATGTGAAGGAGTCAGTTCAAAAGAATTTTTGCATCTAACTTAATTCTTAATCTTTGGGGACAGTACGAGTAGCAAAATAATTCAGCCTTAAAGGTCCTCTTACTAGCTTTCAGAGGCTTCAGTGGCATCTCATGGACTTCATTCAGTGAGTGTTGATGCCTCACTCATTGATAATACTTAGCATCCTGTTTTGAACCTGCTGTAGCCTCCAGCTGGTCCTGTTGTTCAGCTGTTGGCTCCTGGACTTGAAGTAAAACTAAATGTATTTTATTTTGGTCGTTCCAACTGTAGGAAACACATTTAAAATGAGTGTGTGTGTGAGTGCATTATTTTTAAATAATGTGCATAAGCAGTTATTGGTATGTTCTGGGGCATTAAAGTTGCATGTTTCGTAGTCGGTGCATATGAGACTCGTCACGATATCCCAACAAAAGGACCAGGATGTCACAATCTTTTGTCTTTTCTGGCTCTTGTTCTACACCCTCTCGGTAAAGCACCGAGAAACAATGTGGATCTGTAACCACTTGACAGGTTGAACAGTGTTCGGTGGTGGAAAAGCAAAGTCAGTCCTCAACGCCCAAAACTCCCTCTTGATTACCAACGTGTGTCGTGCACGTCCTGAAATCTGGTGAACTGTGATTGATCAGGGTCCAACAAGTGGTCTGTCCTGTCTCTTGGCGAAGTCCGGGTGAACATCAGATCCCTGACATAACCGGAGGGTAAAGAAAAGAGAGTGGGGAAACAAGTGTAACAGATAAGACTTATCTTTCCATTTCTATTGAAGGACAAACCCAAAATGCTGAGCAGCTAACTGCGGCTAATGGTTACGAGTTGATGACTGATGTTAGAGGTTTGAGACGCTCAATGAGCAGCGTATGAATGGATGCAGCTGGACTGTGTGTGTGTGATGACAACAACAGGACAAGAAATAGTCGAGCCTCTTTCTCTGCAACACCTCTGACATCACTGCTAGTGATTTCAGATATCAGATGATTGAAGTATTAGTCACTGAATTCAACACAGAACGAGCAGCAGCAGCCTGATGTTTGGAAACTGAGCTGAGACTGCTCGGTTGGGTCAAGAAAAGTTTTGCTCTGACTCACTCTGGTTGTGTTGCTTGCTAACAAACGAAGGGCTGGTGGTTTCAGACTGGGCGGATGACTCAGTGCAACAGGAACCAGTAGTCCTCGGTAATATGAATATCATATGTCACACCACACACTTCACTGTGTTACAGTACAGCTACATCCTTGTGAAACTTTGTACTGTAAGTTGGTTCATATATAGTATGAACTGAATCTACCACTGTCACCGAACCGAGTTTATTTATCTAGTTTGATCAGAGGCCGTGTGGAGCTGGAGCTGCCATAGCATCTTCTGTGGTTAACCAGCATGTATGCCAGTCATTACAGGAACACATCATTAGATAAGGTCTGAAACACGTAAAGCACAAGGTTCTTAACTGATCTGCAAAAATACTCTCTCCTGTGTTTTTCCGCTAGCAACCTTTGTGGCATTTACGTAATGCTGTTAGTGTAGTATTTTATACCTGTTTGATTAAAGGATAACTAAGGTTTTTTGTTTAGTTTTGGCCTTATTTACATGTGTTTATTGGTGAAAGAATACGTCTAAATACATCCACTAAAGTGCTTGTTTTTGCCACTGACAGGCTCAGATTTTTATTATAAGTGTCTGACAACATTATGGATAGGATTCCTACAGAGATAGAGCTTTTTATTAAAGAGTAAGATCCTTTTTTTAACCAAAAAAATCACTATATATCACTACCAGGCAAAAACTGGAATGTCTGTTTGTGTCATCATGTGACTGTTCGTGGTGGAAGTATTATTCAGATCCTTTACACAACAGCACAAACAAACACAACAAAGTGTCTAAAGATTGCATGACACCCTGGTGTGTCTGTCAGATGGTTAAGATGAGTTACTGTTACTCAAATCTGGCCTTTAGCATGATGATCAAACAGCTGCGTAATCTTTGTTGCCTTGAGATTGGACTACACCCATGGTGCAGACTGTATCTGCTTCAGCCTCAGTCACTTTTAATCTCAAATCTGATGGTGCAACTGAGCTGCAGCAGCAACAAGACAACCTGTGCTTTAGTTTGCATTCTAACTTTGGTGTTCCTGCCGCTAACATGTCACTGTTTCAGCTGCTGCGGATAGTGGTTAGAGGTCTCGCAACCAAAACTTAAGTTAGATTGTGTGCTGCTGTTCCGCTCATTGGAAAAAGGTCAGCTCGCTCTATAGAAGGCAGCCAAAAGCTGAGATGTGATTATGATTTACAACAAAGTGAATTAGTTCTCTGGAGTGTTTTTGTCCTCACACTGATGATTACGTGTGAAACCACTAGTCTGCCAGCCTCTTGATGTTGGGTGTATATGACGCACATGTGTGCAGAACATATTTATAGAAGGTGTACATGACTCACTCAGGAGTGCAGGATGTATATAACATGATTGGACACAGTATAGAGTGTGTTCAAGATGTGTAGAGAATGTAGGATGGATGCAGGGTTTATCTAAGATGTATTGGGTGGAATGGCGGAGGCAGTGTGATTGTCTGAGCTGGGAAATGACATTCATGGGCATGTTTTTTTGACACGTACCACCTACCCGAACGTTGTTGTAGACCACATACATCCGGAGATATGTTGTGGATTGTTAAGGAACTCATACAAGTCATTAAGGGCCATTTGAAGGTTTCGATTCCTTAAGTGTCCGGCGTTCAGGAGGTTTTTACCAGGAGTAAATTATCCTCAGAGGTCTCCTCCTCTCCAAAACAAATGGACACGGTAATTACATGTGGTAAAAACAGTGAATAAAGTAGTTTCACAGTAAAAATAAGTGTTTCTCTGATGCACTTTGTGCGGACGCAGGATATCAGTAAGCGGCTGCAGGCTGCTAGTTGAGCTGCAACACTGAGTAAAACAGTTTTACGTTAAAAATTGATGTTTCTCTACAACGGTCTTTGGCGGACCCTGGACGTCAGAGCGGCTGTTTGCTCAGCTTGTTTCTCTGATTAGTTAAGATCCAGACATCCAATGATCCAATTTAAGATTAAAATCATAACACTTTAAAAAAGTGACAGTGACTTGAAACAGCGACAAAGTAGTCGGCTGCAAACGTTTTAATGTACCTGTAACCCTGTAATCCTCCCTGCTACACTGCAGTCAAGGTGTTTTGGCGGTGCAATATTAGGCAGGTGATAAGTGGCATTGGTGGATCTGAAACAGTGCACACAATGCAACTATTCGAATTGCAAATAGAAGGCCTGCAAAAGTAAAATGTATGTAAAATAAAAGTAGCAAATCGAAAGCAAGAGAGTGAGAAAGAGTACTTTCTGAGGCACATAAATTGACGTCGTTCACACTTTGAGTAAAAAATAGATTGAAGTTCTCATTCGCTGTGTATTTATTTTTGTGTAGCACAAGAATAACAACAACATGTTTCCTTCCTCAGTGTGTAGATTTAGAAATGTGCTAAAAGTCTTTTTGATTTCCCATAGAAGGAAATGTACAGGCGTTGTGTGTCCCTGTAAATCATGACAGCGTGGCAGTGAGCCAGCATGGACAATTCCAGGATCCTGAAACTGACGCAGCTAAATGGTATTCAGCCGTCATTCATTTGCTTAGGCCTGTTGTAACTTATTTTAGGTTTAAATTGGTAAGCGTAACACATCTAAATCTTGTTGGTTGTGTTGCATTGTGGGTAATAATACTGGCACCAGAATCTTAAGAATGCCACAGGAGTGTGACGTTACATTCAATCTCTCTCGGACTCTTTTCAAGGGAGCGTTTAAGATGTATGCTGTGTCAATAAGATTTATAGAGTGGGAAGTGGGAGTAGTTATTTCAGGCATTCAGTGTAAAACTCCAATTCATTTTCTGCATGAATAATGTGAGGTGACTCAAAGCTGGAGCACTCCAAGGCTTCAGTGGATGTGAAACTGGACTGTGAATCATCTGTACAGAACATGAGCAACTGTTTTAGAAAACATTAACTGTGACAGGAAACGTTTTTTTGGTTAAAAAAAGCTAAAGCTACAAGTCAGTCAGGGATTTTCAACCAGCTTTGTATGAATACAGTGTCGGTAGTATTTCTATTCATAAAGTGTTTACTTTCTCTCCAAGTTGCCTGCCCCCCAATTCAGCTACCATTGCTGACTGGCTCCTTATCGATCACAACATCAGCCAAAAGTCAGAAAAAAACTGACAGAAAAAAGACAAATTTCTCTGAACTTATGCTTTAATACTTAAAGGTGAAATATGTAAGTTTTTGGTAACGCCACCATTAGCATTAGCAGCTGTTTACTTATCAGTCTATAAGAAACTTTGAAACTTTTCACCAAGAGTCGTCTCTTCTGGCAGAAATAAACCAATGTTAGCTCTTGTTTTGCTTCTATTTCTATCACTTTTCTTCCTAGCATGCTAATCAGCTAGCCTGTGTTGTAAAACCACGTTATGATGGTGAGTCCAGTCTGCCCTTAGTTTAACATGAGAGGATGAAGAGGTAGCGCTGCCCAGATGACGTATTCTAACCTCTTGTCTTGTAAACGCAACAATGGTCGAAGCTCTTGTTGAGTAAACAGCTGCTAATGCTAACGTTAGCTATGTAGCAATAGCAAAAACATCTTTAAATCTTATGGAAACAATCTGTTGTGTTCTTACAATATCCAGGAGCCTCTTCTGTTTCTAGGTTTCTGTCGAATACCAACCTTCAGTACCATCTGTATTTGGTGAGCTGGAAAGTTGGTAGATAATCTGCCTTTCATTCAGGAGATTGGAGTTCAAATCCTGCTGTTAGCCATCTTTCCCAAACCTTAAACAAACTGTAGTTGCTTTGTGTGGATAGTTGAACCAAAAATTTTGTTTCGGACTTTAAAAAATCATCATAATTGAACGTAACCAAGGGTTTTTCCATTATCAGTTTTCTTGTCCTTTAATGTTTTAATTAAGGAACGCTGAGGTGGGAATTCACCGTGGGGGAAATACTTGTGTGTTCACAACTGCGTGAGAAGATGTGTATTTGGACTACAAGATATAAAAGTAGTAGACAACAGGGAAGCTGTAGAGACAGTTGAAGTCACTGTTACACCACACTTTTACAAACTAGAAAATAACATGAACGTTCACCTGCAGCCTCAGACAGGAACAGCTACGTTTCAGGTCTTTGTTGTAGACTTGAGTACATATATACATAAATGTGTGTGTGCTTGACCGATGTATTGTTCCAGTCTTAAGGGATGGAAATTCCCCCCAAGCCTCTTTCTCAGGTCCTGTCTGTCCGAGTGTGTGAGGCATGTGTGTGTGGGTTGCATCCGGCAGCCAATCGCGTACCAGCTCCGAGGAAGCAGGAAGGAACATGTCGCTGCTGGTCGACCAATGAGAAGCCGGGGCTGGAGGAGGAGGCCCCTTCAGGAAACGACTGGCGGAGTATCAGGGGTGCAGACCACCAACAGACCTTCTTAGCGACAAGACCGATTGTTCTATCTTCTTCTATTTTGTAAATCATATTTTTACTCTCGGTTGATCTCGCTTTCCATTTATTCGTCCATCTTTTCTTTTATCCGCCTGTTTTCTGATTCGGTTCTTCCAAGCCTCAGCTTTCATTTTAATCTCAAACCTGTGATCCAGTCCATTCTCTTCACCCTCGGTCCATCTGACCGTGCATCCGTCCTTTTCCGTCGCTCCACGCGGTTTAAAAGTATGCTGGTATTCCGCGCCGTGCTGCCGCTGTCATGTCCACTGATGTGTCCGCCCCATCCGTGAGGAAGAAGTCTGCACGGAATACCAAGCAGAGCGTCAAGATGTGTATTCGGGAACACAGGAATATCATGTAAGTCTGAACCCGGTGCAGCTCGAGCTGTTTATCCTTTGCTTTTTGTGTCCACTTGTTTCACACATCTTGTCAGGTCGCTTCATGGGAGTGAGGAGATGTCACGTAGGTTGGTTTCTCTCTTTGTCTGGTTTCAGATATCTTTAATTAAGTGGTTGTTTTAGTTACTTGGGCATAAAGCTGCTCCGTACGAGTTTTACGTCATGTGTATTGGTCATTGTTTGATTTGGTAAAGTTTCTTCCCCATTACAAGAGGTGAGTGATGCAACTGAGGGATTTCACGTCAACTTAATATTTTCCTGTTGATGCAAATTTTAGCTGGAAAAGGTCGCAATTAAAGTTATTATTTTAATCTTTTACCTAGATGAAAATGTTTTGCTGACGCCGTCACCCAAAATTCTTAACTTGGTGAACCCCCAGTTTGTATTGTGACACCTTTTCCAGTCAATACTATTGAGAGCAAATAATGTCTGTTGGGAAGACAGGAAGTAAAGACTCATTTTCTCACGGTACAGTTGAAACAATGACAGCAATTTGCCAGCTTTCGCCAGATGTGAAACTTTGCTTGAGATGGAGGTGTGCACTGACCGTTTCAAGCAGGTGGAGGAGTAACACCTACGCTGCAGGACCAGCGACACACACTGTACTTTAAATACTCCATCTCTGTGCAGGCATGTCATGGGGTTCAAAAGCTGCAGTGAGGTCAAGTAAAGTCAGGTTTTTCTGAATCAAAATAATCATAATACTTGTGAGAATGGAGAAAATCTTTGTTTTTTTAAACTGTGGAGGAATAAAAAAAAACTTTTGAGAGGAAAAAGCAGAATGAATCAAGGCAACACAAAGTCAAAAAACCAGGAGGATTTGAGGAGATTAAAGCTGTGTACTATGTTGATACATTATAGTGAATGAAGCCTGATACAGCATGATGTAACACCACTTTAAAGAGTAGTATTACACACACATACACATACATGTAGGCTGTGCAGCGGGTCATTTCCTTTTTAGGACACGTCAGATGTTAGTGGGCATAGTTCATGACCTAAATTTTTCCAGCGATCAGCTCAGTTTTATCCAAAGACGCTTCGGCCCAGTAAGGTGTGGGCATGGGTCTGAGAGGTGAGCGGCCGGGCAGCAGTGGAAGGAAAGCTCACATCGTTTTACTCAAGAAAAACCACAGTAATCTATAAATACTCCATAACATGTAAAAGCAGTGCATTTAGATTCCAGCTTAAGGAAGTTACCGAAGCACTTGCAGCTAAAAATACTTTAAAATTAAAGCTGCTCATTGGAAAATAAAATGTCCTTTAACTGATATGTTATCAGAGTATTAGTAAATACTGATGCAACAGTGTGTAAGTAGAACTTTACTGTTTAACTTAATGTACAATCAGGTAACATCATAAGATGATTAATGACTTTTTACTCATTTTTCCTTCTTATTTTTTGTGACGTATTGAATCGTCTGATCTTTTTATACCTTGAGTAGTTACTTATATTAAACCATTTGAGGAATTTAGAGTGGAAATGCTGACAACTTATGGACCAAAAAACATTGAGAACCACTGGTTCATTGCATTTTATAAGCTTATTATATCTATTAAAACATTAATCTGAAAAGTAATGAGCAAAAAAAATGTAATGGAGTAAAAAGTACAATATTTACTAGTAGTCAAACTGGACCTTTGTCGTCATGGTCACAAGAATGAACCAGCAGCAGGCGTATCAGAGCTTTTTCATCACGATTAATGAGTAAACAAACGAAGCAAACAAAATACATTAAGTGCAGTATTTGAGTAGATGTACTTTGTTACTTTCCACCGCTGCAGCTGTATCTGCAGAAAATGGGTCATAGTTCAGTCACGTCCAAATCACATCTGTCTGGTGGTTTTTCTCCTCACAGATAAGATGCATTTTATTTCCGAGCGGCGATGAGATTGCGCTACAGTCACGTCAGCGGGGTTTGTGTCATACACACACACACACAGAAGAGAAAAGGCCACATTTACAGGAAACGTCTTCTCTGTCTCAGCCTCAGGTGGGCATGTAGCCACAGCAAAATCTCAACGCTCTCCCTCTGCGCTCTGCTCTCTCAGCCTTGGTTTTTAACTTCAGAACAAAAACACAGCTTCACTTCTTTAATTTTAACAGTTGAAAAGACTTAAAAAGTGTGTGTGGTGTGTGTGTGTCTGAGAGGAATCCTTCCTGTAGCAGTTATGGAAGTGTGATGTCAGTGTAGTTCCTGTGGAGTGGCACTGCCATATTTGGACACAGGAAGTGGTGATGCACAGGAGAAGCCACAGGTAGAGAAAGAGGACCTGGTTTTACTATTTCAACTTTCTATGAGGCCACTGCTGCAGGTGTGTGTGTGTGTGTGTAAACTAAAAGTCGACTGCGTGTTTCTGTTCTGTTTTTGTATTTTGCTGCACGGAGAAGGAAGTCCCACACGCCATTGTTGACTCGTCTAGAATGTTTCTGTCGTAAATGAGCGTCTGACCGATGAAATCCATGTCTGTTAATGACTTGCGAGGCAGTTTCTCAACCCTGTCTTGTTGAAGTATCAGAGTCATCACCACAGGCTGTAGCAACATCAGCTGTCAGATAACGAGAGGAGCAGCAAGCATGAAAAGCAATAATAATAATAATAATAATAATGGTCAAAAGTAGGAATGATTTTACACAAAAGCACCGGACATTAAATCAGACATTAAAAGCAGCTCTGAAAATGTGAGTGTTGAGTAAATTCTTGCAGTTACAGATGAGTTTAGGGAGAGAGATCCAGAGGAAAGGGGGACAGTTCCTGGTTATAGGAGGCTTTGTGAGTACAGAGAAGGAGTTTGATCTGAATCCAGTGGAGGTTGTTATGGAGAGGAGTGATGTGGGCCAGCAGCAGAGTTCTGGATGTACCTGAGTTTATTAAAGGTTTTAGACAATATATGATAAAGTACAGTGGTGACTCTCTCTTAAGCCACACATTAAAAGATTTTTAAAATCTTAACCAACATAGCAAATGTGACAGCTAATGTCAGATTTCACAGTTTGGTGTGAATCTGTTAGTGTGTGATGACCAACACAGCCACACCACACACTAACAGATTCACCACCAACAACTAGAGTCTGGATGCTCACAACTCCAAATCTGACGACTTTAGCGTAAACGACGTCTATTGTTTGTTGCTTTCCCCCACACATCAGGATTTGTAAATACCGAACATGTTTAGTATTTATCAGATCAGAGCAGATCAGGGAGGGTAAAATCACTCACACTACAGGAGAATCTGATAAGATCATCTTCAGACCCATCAGATAATCAGACCTTTGATGACTCTCTCTCCTTCTTGGCTTCCACCACGTTTGTTTTTGTTGTATTTTGTTAGTCCACATGTTAGTTCCCTTAACATATGAGGTTATTTTTAGTCATAACTCATGTCGTCTTTCCGTGATTTGTTGTGACAGGCCTCAATTACAACATGAGTTTTACAGCCTGACACAAAATACTGAGTGTAGCAAACTGTAAATCAGTGAATCAGTGAAATGAATCCAAAAGGCTTCTTGTCTTTTCAGTCCTGTGAGTGACCTTTTCAAAACCATCAGAATTCAGATGGGTCTTTGGCGTACATCCTCTCACAGCCCTCGTCACTGGTGCTTCTGGGTAAATGAACCACAGTGGAGGAGGAAACACTGCAGCTCTGAACCCTCTGATCCCCAGTTTCTATTCATTTCAAAACCACGTTCTCAAGCTGCAGTGAGAATGTGCAGCTGAACCAGTGGAGGAACCGCTGTTGGTCGGTCGTCGGAGACAGGTGGGGGGGTTGGGGGCTACAGGAAGTGTGCTGTAGATTAAAAAATGCAGCCCTGTGTGACAGTATCTGTTTCCAGGGCAGGACGGACGTTTGTCTGCAGCTGGGACAGCGGTTTACATGTGACCTTTACATCTGCCTGCTTGCATTGAGTGTGTGTACATGTGTGGGTCTTGGGGAAGGAAAGTGGGGGCTTAATAATCACATCTAAACCTAAAGACACCAATTTATTCTCACTTCATGGTTAAAGCGGTCGGTTAGTCGCACCAGTTTTAGTAGCAGACACCTGGCAGCTCTTGAAATCTGTGCCACACCATCACAGGTGTGTGATTTCCTGTGATGTCCACTTTTCGAGAGCTTTCAGCCATGCTGCATGGTCTTCATCAGTGGGCGATGAGTTTCATTTTTACTGTTACAGTCTCTCTGTGAGTTTCTAGAAAATGTATCTAGGTCACATTCGCCAGCAGTGACCTTTAAGAGCTGCAGTGAGTTCTTGGCAGATGTGTAGTGTTTATAGGTGAAACTTAATGGGAGTTTGTGCGTTAACCACAGGAACTGAAATTACATTAACACTGTACAGATCAATGTTTACACACATACACGTCTTTTAAAAAATACATTTCAGCCAGATTTTACTCCGTTTTAGCCTAAATACCTAAACATCTTCTGGCAAATCACCAAATTCGGACTGGGATTTGGTTTACGGCAACACACACACACAAATATACACACACACAATGACATAATCAGTTTGAGGAAGTGCTTGAATTTGAGGGTTTTCACATCCAAATCGGTTAAACGGTGCAGGGCTCTCTCAAACCTCACAGTGAAGAGCATTGTGAGCAGTCAGTCGGGTCACGGTGGTAACAGACTAAGCAGGGGTGAGCAGTGTTTTATAAACTTTCTTTAAGCCCAGGGAGTCGTCTCTCAGGCTACGTACAGGCAGCCATGATTATGTGATTGGTGGAGTTTGTGAAGGACGAGACGCAGAGTCTGATTTTCAGTTTTTTTCTGGTAAAACGGCGAAGCAGAGTGATGCTACACAACCTCTCAAAACACTCATTCCTGCACCACTCACATGAATGTCAACACTCAGAACTTAAACCTCAGTCTTTACTGGATCAAGACACAAATCAACTAAATGTGTGTGAAACTGCACCGCACGTACAAATACCTAGTATTCCCCTTGTTGTAAAGAGGAAACATGACAGGAGCGCTGTCCTGTGATGTGATTGATCAGGGGTTTTCCATCTCACCGCTGCTCTAGTTTCAATTTCAGTTTCCCTAAAATGACTCAAATCCTGGTCAGTCTGCTGTGGTCAGTGATGCAGTCATCTTTTTTTTCTTTGTTTCCACACAGATGAGACGTTTACTGACTTTTCCTCAGAGGAGACACGTTCTCCAGAGGCTGTTTTTGTCATTCCTCAGAATCCTGTATCAGATTGAAGCTTTATTCGTGTCAGATGATCGCAGGATATTTTAAGTGTTAAGTTCCTACTAATTAGACATTGCTCATCGCGGAGCTGTTGTCTGTCTTCAGGTTTACAGTAATCTCCGTTCTCAGTGACTTCCACAGTGATTACAGCTTCATTTCATTTTACCAGTAGAGGCAGAGTCACGTCAAAATCACATTGTTTTATGCTGTGTGAGTGTGTGTGTGTGTGGAGGGAGGAAATATGTTTGAATGAGTCTGGTATGTAAGCAGCTCCTGTGCTTCCCTTCCTGTCAAACAGCTGCTCTCTGATTAGCATCAGCAGAGTCCAGGATGGAGAGCTTTAAAGGCGGTGAGAGGGATCAGAGTTTTCATAGGTTACCCTGTTGTTCGCAGCTTCTTACTGCATGTTGTTGTGAGAGGAAACTAAACTTCAATACCCAGAAATCCTGTCACCCTGCTCACAGTTTGTATTTTACTGTTTGGTTGCACATTTTCACTCTGTGTGATCTGAATTTATTCAGACAAACAGGGTGAATCTACAGGATTTTTCAGAGATGTGATTTCCTTTTGTTGTGGCCTCTGGGCAAAAAACAGACATCAGTGTAACGATGTATTTTATTAACCCCAGTGTACATTGTGAATGTTAGAGTATTAGAGCCACTGTTGACAGATCTTTGGGGATGTTTTGTTTGATTGTTTATTGACTAACAAAGCAACAACACAATAACAGAGCAGAGGGGAAAAACATTAAGATTTCAACAACAAAGCTGTCGTCGTTTCAACGTTTTACACATTACACAGAAAATAATCTGACTTTTTCTTGTAATATCACGACAATTGTCTTATAAAATACTTTTTAAAATCATAATATTACAAATGTGAATCATCTTTATTGACAATTAAAGTTTAAACACACACAAGGAATTTGTCTTGGTATATTGGTGCCAAACAATGTTAATAAACTAAGAAAGAGAGATAAGAGGGTAAAAGTAAAAAGCAAATACTGTGATACAAGGAACATAAATAAATTAGATTAGAAATATTGACAATAATAAACATGATTTTTTAAACTTTCTGTGATTTTGTCAAACAGAGACTCTAGAAAGAACAACTGACAAATCAAACAAATAGGAGATGCAGTTTTTGTTGAAGCGTAAGTGTATCTTGAAGATGAGAAGCCAAATGCAGATGAAAACAGATGAAGTTGAAGTGTGAGTCGGTACGTTAGTCGTCTTCCTGCCCTGTCCCCTGAAACACACATCCTCCTCCTCCGCCAGAGGAAAAAGGAAACAACAGTTGAAAACTTCCACTTTCAGGCCGTTTCCTTCAGAAAACATGAAAACGCTGAGCGCACACAGTCACAGCGCCATCGCGTTGTTTCAGTTTCGTCTGCCGCCTCTGCTGCAGCTGAACGAGGACTTTAGGAAATCCTCGTGTGGATGATAAACAGCCCGTGACCTTTGACCTTGGACGGACTGAGATGAGGTTTAGTTAACTGCTGCAGTTTCATCTGCGTGTTGGCCGGTTATCAGTAAACATCACAGTGGACACTCGGAAGGAACAAACCACATGATTGGCTTTGAAGATCGACTTAGATGTCGTCGCACACACACAACTAAACACACAGCAGAGCACTGAGAGGTCAGAAACAAAGCAGCAGCTCAACCCTCGTGATAGATCCTTTCTCAGGCAGGTTGTTTTTTTATCAGCTCTCCATTTCCCTCCCTCTCTCAGTCCAGACTCAGACGCCTAAAAATTTCATCACTTTTTTATTTTTCTTTTATTCTTGAAGCCTGAAACAATGATGCTCATTCTGCCAACAGGGTGTTAACGTTTCAACTGAAGGAAATTTCACAGATTTTCATCAGCTAAAAAGCAAACTGATGGACAAAGTCTCAATAAGGTAGTTGTGAATATTTTTAGCTTCAGAAAGGAGGATTATTTTGGTGAACAGACCTTTGCACCTCCACAAAGCTTAAGGACAGAGGACGAGATATCATGATTTTTAGTTCCTGGTGTGGAACAAAATCAACACAGGTCTTACACATGTCGTCTTTAAGAGCTAAGAAATCCCACACTGTCCGTCTCTCGTGGAACTCAGAACTTAAAAAGGTTAAATTCAGTTCAATCACACCTAAAACTCTTCCCATCTCTGCACCAAAAGCATTCAAGCACATCTCAACCCCACTCTCTGATCAATCAACTCCTCGGATCCGAACCATCATCCATCAGCCTTCTGTTACTGAATTAAAGTCACGCACATTATTTTCTCCGACTCCTCCAGAGTCAAACAACTTTTTTGTTTGCACAGGCCTCACTTTACGCTTCTTCAACCAAAGGACTTCTAACAGCGTCTGAAACCACTTTTCTGACGGTGGAATCAAAGAGCAGGGAGGTTAGGGGCTAAACTTTCCGAAACAGACCTTTGCAGAGTAGGCAGGTGGTTAAACGAGTCCAACACCATGAAGTCCTGAAGCGGGGGCTGGTTTTGTATGATTCATTGCAGCACAAGCTGCAAGCTTTTCCGCTCTGCCTTGCGGTCATTTTGGAGCGAGTATAAACATTTTTCTTTGAGATGACGTGGTTTTCTTGAGACATACCGAGGCCGAGCAGAATGAGATGATGTACTACAATTTCTGCAGGTTTTTATCTCAGTTAAAGGGAGTGGATTTTCACAAGAAATCTGGGCTTCACTCACTCACACTCCCTCTGAGGTCAGTAGATGCTCCTGATAAGCTGGAAGTTACACATAAACAGATTAGAGGATGAAGAACTTCAGTTGTTTATTTTGACCGCCGCTCCCTATTTATGTGCGAGAGAGATAGAAATCAAGGGAAAGAAATAAAGAGAGGCCGGGAGGGAGGTCTGAGACAGTTTGAGTCCTGTTTCCAGTCATGGCGTCTCCTGTAATGGATCTCCTGCCGGCGTTAGCGTCCACGATGTTTGCCTCCACGGGCAGCCTGCTGAGGAAGGGCACTGCTGTTCAGAGACTCAGCAGGAGGTTCAAGAGGAGTAGGCAACACCTGAGCAGGTAACAGACGGACTGAGTTAGAGGACGGCTTCCTGAGGAAACCCTCTGAAGCTGTCGACACCGGCTAGCCAGATTAAAAAAGCATTTCCTGCACGGCTCAATGGGCCAGCTCCATGTTAGCACACGCTAACCATACAGCAACAAATAACACATGGGTGCATCGTGCTGGTTGGATTTATGGCTCCAGCATCTTTTGAAAACTAAACTTCACTTTTTTGGTTTTATGAGAGTGAGAATCAAGTCTGTGGGCTCTCCTGAGGCAGCGAGTCCTCTCAGGAGAGATTATTAGGGTGTAGCTGGATCAGCTGTGGATTTTGTTGTGTTTGGTCTTGGTGGTTGGCAGGTGTTTCTTGTTTTTTCTGTAAGAGCTGATAGAAAACCCTGAGAGTTTAAATCCTCTCCTCCTTTCTCCCTAAAATAAACAGACATTCTTTCAGCACAGAGAATCTGAGCAGGAACATTTTTGTTTGTTTCCACTCTGATTCACACGTTTCCATGATCTTGCACAACTCCTGAGACGAATCACCCGTCAGACGATGGTGTAATAACAACATCCTTATCTCTTCCTCCTGCTGCAGAACCATGTCGTCTCCAGAGGTGTGCTGGCCGGTGCCGATGCGAGCCATCGGGGCTCAGAACCTCCTCACCATGCCGGGGGGAGTTTCCACTGCAGGATACCTCCACAAGAAGGGAGGCAGCCAGTTCAGCCTCATGAAATGTGAGTTCCTGGATAGAATAAGAGGAAACGCCCGATTTTATCTTTTATAACTACAATAAAATGACTCTTAATATCTGTTATCTGTCTTCAGGGCCACTGAGGTACATCATCATCCACAAGGGCTGTGTATACTACTTTAAGAGCAGTACCTCGCCTTCACCACAGGGGGCGTTCTCTCTCAACGGCTACAACAGGTCAGTGAAAATTCATCAGCTGCTCAAACAGTAACAGTTTCCAGAGTCACAGTTGGTTTACACCTGTACATAAAATACAAGCAGATGTTACTGTAAACTACAAATACATAAAAAATATATTTTCTTAGAATTAATAATCTTTTTTTATGTAGGCTGTGTTGAGAAACCTTGTTTGTAACTATACGTACAGCTAACTCAGATTAAACTGACTTGAAATCACGTCTCTACACCTATTTAATGTACACATTTCCTTATGTATAGAAGCGTGACTCCTACATTTATCTCCTTTTTTCCCCACAGAGTGATGAGAGCAGCAGAGGAGACAACGTCCAGTAATGTTTTTCCTTTTAAAATCGTCCACTTCAGCAAGAAGCACAGGACATGGTTTTTTTCTGCAGCCAGCGAGGACGAGAGGAGGGTAAGAACAACTGCACTTTACAGACTTTACAGAACAAACTGCACCTGCAACCCAGGTCCAGATGTTGATCTTGCGATGTGCCGCAGAATACTGACTCATGAAAGTTGCTGCTCACACCTGCTGCATGTGCATTAATTCATTCGGAAACAGTCTTGGAACTTTTTGATTGCACCTCGTAAAAAAAGCCAGAGGCAGATTTGATGGAGCTAGACTTGCAGTTATGTTAGGCTGGTCACAGTAGGGAACAGAAAATAGTCTGGACTCGAGTGTGGAAGTATAAAATCCCTCTAACCACTACATGTTGGTTTTTTTCTGTCTTACAGAAATGGATGCGATACTTGCGGAGGGAGATAGGTCACTATAACGACCGGAAAGAGGCCTTCATTCCCAGGTAACGCCACATGACAAACGTAGAAAGAACTCCATTCAGTATGTTCAAAAGCTTGTGTCTTTCTTCACCATTAGAGTACACACACTTCTCCTTTCTCACAGCCAGCCCGACGCCTTCACCACTGTGACCACAGTCATCTTTACTGTTACAGTGGGAACTAATCAGTGTGGGCTCTCACAGTCCAGCAGAAAGTTTTCTCTGCCAGACGTTAATTCTGCAGTTTCATTTCTATATGGAGGCAGTTCAGTTTTGTTTGTTTTTTTTCAAATCATATACTTTTCAGTTCATTTTAATAGGTGTCAGCACTGCTCATGGAGCCTGATCTCACTATAAATCGAAAAAAATATATATTTGAAGTTACTGTAATTTGAAAAAATACTGATTTGTATTAGTAAGCAGGAAATAATAGCAACGTTTTTCAATTTTTATAATAGCCTAGCTAATATTAATGGCCATGAGATATCTGGAGGTGGGCCAGAAGAGCTAAAGAAGCCCATACCTGTTAGCTTTTGGCTAATGCTAGCTAGCAATCTAGGACCGTAAATAAGTAATGATATAGTAAATAATGGAGTAAAGAATAAATATCACATTAAGTCATTTTGTAAATTGGCTAAAATTATGTTTCATTTGTTTTTGAAGCTCAGCTAACGAGCTAGCTTTACTAACTAGCTTACAGCAATAGTGGCTAGGAGTTCGGAGGTTACACATTAGCTGTTATTGCCACACAAAGAAAATCAAACTGTTTTAAATGTGTCCCCTTCACATGTTTTTTGCACATTCCCTCATGATAATATTTTCTTTGTTGCCATAGCGACTCAGATTCGGATGCTGACAGTTTCTACGGCACAATTGAGAAGCCCATGGACATTAAACACTCCGACATTAACGCAGATGACGGTAAGACAACCTTAATGGACGTATAAACAGAACACACACACACACACACACACACGTGATGAGTGTGTTGTTAAACTGTTGTAACTCTTCCTGTGTGTAGAATATGTGGAGGAGGAGGATGATGACGACGAGGAAGACTATCTGAAGCCGGACGGCGACTCTTCGCCGACGCATACAGGTGACCCCCCCCCCCACAGGCCATTACCTGACCAATACAGTCCACTACAATGAAGAGAACAGCAGAATTAATAAAAGCAGGAACAAAAAAACTTTATTTAAAACAGGAAACAAGTCTGATTTCTCCTTTTTTCACCTCCTCAGGTCGACCCACAGGGCCTCCCCCCTCTTACCCTCCTCCCCCGGTGCCAACACCGTTCCAGCTCCGCCAGGACTCCAGTTCGGGTTTCCACAAAGGCCCCCCTCCTCCCGTTCCGCCGCAGCACAGAATCCCCACCGCCCCTCTCCCCAAGAAACCCCTGCCCTTTGCACCACCTCCCTCCATCCTGAAAGACCCCAACAAAGCCCCGCCTCCTCCTCTCCCCTTCGCTCCCCACCTACAGAAGCAGTTGTCCGGTGCTCCTCCACCTCCTCCCCCCAACTTAAAGAGGACTCAGAACTGGGCGACGTCCGTTGGGGAGCCTGGGAACGACAAGAGGGACTGGAAGCCTCTGCCAGCCGTTTCTGTCCAATCCCCGGCCACCCTGCCCATCTGTGACCAATTAGAAACCAGGTTGGCTCTAAACGGTCCCGCCCACGGCCCCCTTAACACTGGAGGGAGCCAGTCACTGGGCAACAACCTCATGATGAGCAACCTCCGCAAACCGACCGTACCGACTCATTCTGCAAACATCGGAGGGTCCACCATCCACCCTCCACTGTCTCCTCTGCTCAAAACTGGACTACACAATAAGCCGGTGATACCCAAACCTCCTCCACCCGGCGTCAAACCCCCGCTGCCTACAGCCAAACCCAAACTGCCAGGAACCCCGTTCCAGTAAGCTGGACTCACTCACACACACACAAAGTCAACACAAAACCTTCAGGATAGACAGAAAAGCTCAGATTCATCTCTGCAGTCAGCACAGGGATTGGTGTTTAGCTTAGCTTAGCACAAAGACAGAAATGTAGAACATCAGTAAGAAAAACTGTCTGAGTAAAAAGAAAAAAGCGAAGTGTGACTAAGACGTGTTTTCCCACCAGAAGAGCATCTCCAGAAGGCCAGAGCTTCCGCTCAATAGGAGAGGAGGTGCCATTAGAGTCCAGGAAGAAACGAAACCTGAGGAAACCAGGTGGAGGAGACGACTCTGACGACGACTACGAGAATGTAAGAGACGCTGAAGTGATGGCTGCTTTAACCACTGACACCTCTCTCCTGCTCACAGACATTTTATTTCAGGCTTTATGAACCTCTCTTCATCTTGGATCAACTGTAGAAATAAATAAAGTTCCTTTTCAAAATAAGATAAGACACAACCCTGAAGTAAAACTGGAATATTCATGTTTATCAGAACACATTACTCACCTGGAACAACTTTATTTATCCAGATTTGTTTGAGCAGAGATTAAAAATCTAGTTAAACATTTTCTAAAAAGTAATCTGAATCTGAAAAACTAACTTAAGTTTATACCTGTAAAAATGTGTGTTCAGTGTCACATACTGTGTGGGAAATTTGAGTTTCTTTGCTTTGAAACTGGGATTAGATTTTTTTTTTTAAAGAAGTTTTTTCTCAGTCTCTGTGAAATCATCCACTGATATTTTATTTTCTTTATTTTCTTTAACAAACTTGAATTCCTCACACAGATATTTCCTGTAGTAGCATTTTTATTTTCATTTTAAATCTCAGAAACCTAAATCATTATTTGAGTTATTATAAAATGAGATTAACTTTATTAATCCTCAGATTAACATGTTTACATGTTGGTTAACTGAGTCTTTCTGTGAACAGGTGCAGCTGCCAGACTCTGTGTTCATCGACACGACTGAAACCAGCTTTGTAGAAAGGTATCACACTCACACTGTATTTTCATGTAGAGCTGTGCTGCTGCCCCCTAGTGGCAAAAAAAGAAAACTACCTTTTTTATTTTGTGTTATGTCTTGTTCAGTTTAAAGTATTCAAAGTAATTTGAATTAAAAGATTAAAAAAAACAAATAAACGTGAGTGAAAATAAACATTTTATGGAGTGTATTTGACACAATGACCTATGCTGATGTTTGTACCTGCAGGTTGTTCAAAGACGGCCCCGTCCCTCCACAGGACGGACTGTATGGCATCAGGAACTCTGGAACCAAAACCTCCAAGGTAAAAACAACAACAGCTTTACCTCTGCTCTGTCTACCTGCTGTTCAATAGTCACACCAGGGTCTAAATAATGTTTATTTTCCTAAAACTTTAGCTAATATTTCACCGAAACAAACTGGTTCTTGTGTGTTGTCCAGGTGCTGGTGGTGTGGGATGTCAGTATAGGCAAAGCCAGAAACTACAGACTGTTTGAGGAGGTAAGAAACTCTCTGCTCTGCCTCATATTTTGACTTTTTATCTAGAAAGTTATCTCCATCTGATGGTAATAATAATTCTGTGACAGGAGGACCAGATATTTCTGGACAGCGAGGTGACTTTCCCCAACCTGGCAGCTCTGGTCGAACACTACTACAGCCATCCTCTTCCTCACCACGGCTCGCTCTGCCTGCAGATGCCCTTCACAAAGGCACTGAGCAGCTGATGAGCAACTGTCAAAAACAAACACAAATACACCTGAAAACAAAGCAGAAGAACGGGGGAGTCAGGACCCAGCGGAGATAAAACTCTGAACTGATCAAACCTCTCACTGCTCAGTCGACAAACAACAGGTCATTTCCAGCTGTTGTTGCACCGTAAAACTTCCTGTTTAACAGCAAAGAAACTTCTGACTCCTGAGACACCAGCTTTTATTTAACTTATTCTAAAGACAAACTAAACTTCAATCCTAAAAAAAACTAAATTAATCTGACAATCTGCTGTTTTTCAAACGTTCCTGCTGCATTAGGCAAACTGGGTTTTGTCCACAGGGGGGTGCTGTGATATGAAATGACCACACAGCTTTACAGTGTATGTAAAACATATAACATGCTGTTGTTTTGATCAGTTTACGTCTGATAAAACATTAGAGAAAAGGGTTGCAAAATCACAAATATTCCTTTTTACACTTATTCCTCTCATCAGCCTCGTCAAGATCAATAGATTCTTGGTATTTATTGATAAATGTCTGTGGAGGATTGGCTGTAAATGCATGTTGTTTGGAGTTGAATAATATTTAAGCTGATTATTTTAAGTCCTAAAACTAATTAGCAGTAATTGCATCACAGCTAATAACTGGATCGGTGTGACGATGAATTATGGGATAGACTCGGCTCTGGACTCGTCTCTCAGGCGGCGTCAAGACCAGTGTGGGTTATATGAACTTGCACATACACTCTTCTACCACAAGGTGGCACATGACGCTCATTTAAGCGTTCAAGACTGAAAGTGCAGGCGCTGGGACAGATCTGCTGTCTCACCATGTGACCCAGGAGGATTCAGATCTGCCTCAGGTTCAGGACCAAACTGAACCTGAATCAAAGAGCAGCTGCATCTTTATTTATTTCACAAACCTTCAGCCTTTAGTCGAGACTTTCCACCTGTTTCATGCGTGTAACTAACAGGTCTCTCTGGTCCAGGTGCAGGTCACTTGGGACTTGTAACGCTGCAGAATGCTGCTGGACAAATTCACTTAAATTGGCTTTTTGTTGCACTTTTTCTCTCCAGAAAAGTCTCATTCTGCAGCGCTGCGAGTCCTTCATTAACACGAAGTAGAACCAGGATCATCACTGGTGTCTGAACATGAAGAAATCTGAAATGACGTGTGGATATGTTCTGATGATACAGTTTGTACAGCACTGACTTTAACGCTGTAAATCTCTCTATATATTTATATGTAAATGCTGTATGTACTGTAAAAAAACAGTCTGTAAAAATGTAAATATATTTGTTTTCTACAGAAATATATGTTGAGAATGTATAAAGGATTCACTCAGAGCCTCTGGCTGTTTTGTCTTCTATTGAAAAACACCTGTAAAACTCGAGACAGCACGCTGCTAATAACTCAGCCAATGTAGATAAATATGTAGATAAGTATTTGATTATTTTGATTAAGGATGAAGCTGCACTTTTTATTGATTAATCACATATTTTGGTTTTTAAAATGTCAGAAAATACAAGTGAGAAGCTCAAATAATAAACAGTTCATCATTTTGATGTTAGAAAACACAGACGATTAAACATCAGTTTCATTTCCTGATGACCTTCTTTCTTTACAAACTTGTAATGCAAGAGGTCAGAGGTCAGAGGTCAGTGATGATGCATAGCTACAGATTATAACTGATCTTTCTGCTGCTGAGTGTCGCTGTCTGTGGTGCTGAACCAGCTCCTCAGGTTCACTGAGAGCAGGGCCATGATCCGAGCTGGTCCAAGGAGCCTCAGTGCTTCCTATCTTATCTCCTATAAGCAGAGGAGACACTGGAGCTTCCTTTACAAAAGGAAAGGAGAGAATGGCGTCCCACAATTCCTTGCAGCGGCAGCAGTGTTTAAAGCAACACGCTGTTGTAGTTTCACCACGACAGATCAGCGTACCTCCTGCTAAAAAATAAAAAATAAAACATTTTATTTACGTCTTCTGTGTTTTATAAATAAAGTTGGTTTAAAAAACACCTAAGAAAGTTGATTTTTGTTTGATTATTCAACCACATGCCAACAGATTTAAAGGTAAAGGTAAATTCCAGCTGGTTTTAATCAGGGTGGAGGGAGGACGTTCGTTTTGGACGAGAAGAAGACGTCTGGCGTTAAATCACAGCAGAACCTCCTCCCTTTCTCTCTGAGGGCTGAGAAGAGAAAATTAAAATCCTAAAGAGAGTGGACTACCAGAGAGAGATAAAGAAGCTCCCCCCTCTGGCTACGAACATCTTCAGAAACCTGGCCCAGATACTGGCGTGATTACAGATCTGCTTTAGCGTCCCTGCAGCTTCCTGCTGAGGCGAGGATGGAGCTGTTTTTGGTCTCAGGAAAGTGTTGATATCTGCGGGACTGTGTGCAATCCTCCGCCTGGTAAATGTCACCTCCCCGCTGGATTTTAACACAGAAAGTCACGTTTTTCCATATTTTCACTTCCTGCTTTTGTTCCAAATCTTTTCTTCCCTCTTTCGATGGCACCGCCAGATGTTTACTTTAACATTTGTCTCTGCCGTCCTGCTGTGAGCTGGTGACAAAGTGAAGGAAAAAGCAGAAAACTGAGCAGAGAAACAGGTCAAACTCATTTCTGTCCCCTGGAAAACTGCCGGTGCATTCACAGGTCAACATGCATGTCAGGAAAAGTGGCCATCTGGTTTGGTTTTTGTGCAGGTTGACACTCGCCTGCCATGTTTGATTAGGGATTCTTGACAGCAACCAACAAGCTTGCTGTCGCCGCAGACTGGCAGCAGTTTAACCAGGGTACAGGACACTTCCATGGTTCATTTTCACCCTAAAATCACAGCCTGAGTGCTTTTATGTTTAGCTTTAGCTGTTAACCACTACCACTGGCCATTTTCTGCCATGGGAGAATAAAAAGCTCCACTTACTGGTGTTTCCAAAGCTGTATTTTTCTTTTTCCACCAGTTATAGAGCTGGGTGTCAAGTTCAAAAAGAAGATTTTAGGAGTCGTCTTCTCTCTTCCTGCTGGTGGAGGCTGCAAATAATGATTTTCCACAGAGGAGACTGAAAGTGATACTGACAGTCACAGACAGACAGACTCATGCAGAGCTGTGCAGTGGGGTTTTGTGTGTGTTTTTTCCCTCTTCTTCTTTTTCAGAGAATGTAAAAAAAATCTGGGACAGAGCGAGCCTTGGGGTGTATCAGCAGCCATCAGCCATCACTGAGGATGAGGTTCAATCCTCTGATAAGAACTCAGGGAGCCTGTGAAACCTGGCAGCAGGAAACCCTCCGGAAAAATCCAAAGGCCTGGTGATCAAACTGAGGGAGAAACCGCATCAGACAGACAGAGGGAAGAAAAACGTTAGAGGTTGGATCCAAGATTTGATTTTTACTCTTTGAAAAATGAATCTGCATTTCTGAGCAAAAACTAAACGTGGTTTTGCGGCGGCAGGGTTAGGGGTTAGGGTTATTGAATGAGGAGCTTCAGGGTAAGTGTGGCTTCTCCAATCCCAGAAACACACCCAAACGGTGTGTATTACCCATGATCCTCAGCTTCTGGAGCAGGAAGTGCTGTCACGCTGTAACAAACGCACCAAACTCCATTCAGATTTCTCTCATTTTCACAGTTTGCTGGCTGGATATCAGAGATGGACACTGGTTTTTAATGACTTGTGTGTCTTTTTAACTGATCTACAGTTCAGCATTTTTAAACCATTAAAATGATTCTAAGGCTGTAATTTCAAGGTAAAATAATCACATAATGTTGCTTTAACTTGCTCTAACTCAATTAAAGAATATGGAAATATATGAAAATGTAATGTGCCATTATCCTGTAATTACCACTTGTGGCCACAGGGGCCGCTGATGAGCTACAGGCTCAGTGTTTCTGATGGGACAGAAAAGTCTTATATCAGTGGTTTGTTTACCGCTTTACGACCCCCCAGGTCGTCTGGGTCAGATTTCAAGAATCGAAATCAAGCGAAGTGAAGCAGCTTTTAGTTCTGTTCAGTTCTCACCTGAGCTTCCTGAACACCTGAGGCCTGACAAAACCAAATCAGGGCTTAAAACATTAGTGTTTGCTGCAGCTTTTCAAAGAATTACATAATCTATTTTTGATACTTAACTATTAATTTCCTTGTTTTTATTGTTTTTTAAAAGCAAGTTTAATGTTTTAATATCATATATATCTAATAAAAGCCACTTAAACTTTAATTTAAATCTGTTCCCTATAAACAGATCAGGATGCATCGTAGATATGGAATTCATTGCACAAAATTGTCGCCATTTTCTTTGTGATATTAAGTATAATTGAATAAAGTGCCATAAAAGAATACTAAAATACAGTAAAATCTACTGTATTAATTTATTATTCCATGCGGAAAGTGAAGGGTTAACACTGTGCCAAAGACGAACTGAAGGAGGAAAAAAAATCCTCCTCAGCTGTGACGGGCTCTTGTGTAGCGACACTAACAAACCGGTGACCGGAGCCGCTCGTTACCGTCAAATTAAAGGAAATGGATTTCAGCTCGAGAGGAGAGGACGGGAGCCCGAACGGCCCGCGGTCGTAGAACGAGATCAGAAAGGCGCGTGGTCTGCGCGGTGGCGGCGGCAGCGGCGGCGGACGCCTACGTTTTATTTCTCTCGCGCTCCTCTCTGGACACAGTTGTGCTGAGCGCGTGCTGCTGCCGTTGGATCGGTCAGTGGCGTCGGGCAGGAGCGGCCGTTCCTCTTTGCTCTCTCTGTGTGTGTGTGCGTGTGTGTGTGTGATTTAATATATGTATGCATGTGTGGTTTGCGCGTGAACCGGCAGAATCGAAGACCGAGCAGGGCCAGCGCGAGCCAGCAAGAGAGGCAGGCAGAGGGAGAGAGGCGACCCGCGAGCGCTCAGCTAGCAACCGTACGTTTACACTGCGAGAGATGGTCACGTCCACACCGGGGATCCTTCTGCTGCCGATGCTAATATGTCTCCAGCACTGCGTTGACGTCCACGGTAAGTCTCTGGAGTGTGTTAGCGTGCGTGTGTGTGTGTTTTTTGTTGGCTAAATTGAGTGTGCTAACACTCACTCACGCGCACGGTGTTCGGGGAGGTTAGCTAACATTCCCCGGGCTTGTACACCTGTCTTGGCTGCTCCTTGGAGGAATGACCGTGTGCTTGGCTACACCTTGTGCTAATCAACCTTGCGTTTGAAGAAACCCCTGAAATAACGTCTTTTAGGGTCGTTTTTCTGCTTTGTGTGCGCTTTAAATGGATTTTAAAGGAGTGTGTTTCTTTTTTAAATTACTCTCTGGTTTAGCTTGGGTGTTTTTTTTAGCTCAATATCTGTTTCTGGAAATGAAATTAAAAGGGGTGAAAATAAAGGGGGGATGGAGAGGCCCCGTTTGGTTTGTGTTGCTTGTCGCCGCTCATTCATGGCCAATTAGCCCTGCGGTCAGTTAATTTCACCCTGAAAACAAACACAAACCTTTAAAGAATAAGAATAATAAATAAATAAAACCCTGCTTCTTTAACTGTGTTGGCGCCTATCCGTGTCCTGATTTCTCATTCACTTCCACTGTGGGATTCTCCTACTGCTCTCTATCTCCACCACCACCCCCCAATAGCGAGGAGGCTGGTAATTTATTTATTTATTCCTGAAGAGGGAGGGAGGGGGGGATTACAGTGGATTGATATGGAGCGATAAAATTGACAACAGGGGCAGTGAGCAGCACCGCGGAGCCGGTGGGGGCGAGGAGTGACCGCGGCCAATTACCGACCGCAGGTGATCCCAGTGAAGGCCTAATTATGAGCCACGGTTAAGTTATTGTCACATAATGGTGGCACTTTTTTAAGCAGCAGAGGAGGACGTGAAAAAGTTCTGACCAGCTGCTTCGATAACAGGTTAATCTCTCTGTATAACACATGGAAACAACAAGCTGTATGTTTTGTAAATATTACATCAGTTTTTATTGTCTTTCACCTGCCTGTGTCATGTGACTATTTTGGTCCAATCCTGATCCACACCTGTGGTAAAGGTTAGGCTAGTTTAATTAGCTTAATTAGCTCTGTCCCTAAAACAAAACTTGAACTTGAACAAAAGAAGGAAGTATAAATCAAACTGTTGTTGTTTGGGACTTAATGCTTCTACTTTTTAATGGCGATAGTCTACCAGTATTATCAGATATTAGATGCCAGCAAAGCCTGAAAAAAGATGCCTTTCTTGGTCATGTGAAATCATCTTTTCACTCTTTTTCTGCCACCTTACAGGTTACTAAAAAGATTAGTTACAACCCATTGAGTTTGTTATTAGCATAGCTTAAGTCTTCTACTCTTCAGTGGCTGATACTGAAGTACGACACCTTCCTTTCTGGCCTCAGGTGCATAAAATATGTACGTAACTTTGGCATAATTACATTAATGCAGTTGCTAATAAGTGGTTTGCAGCACGCAGGTTAAATTATAAACCAGCTCAGAGAGGCTGAGAGAGCTGTGTGTTTGGCTGCACAGATTTCACTCTCTTACTGTGGAAAATGGCCTTTGGAGGGGGGCGGTGAATCAAAACTAGTGCTTGTAATATGCACACACACCCCTCTGATAGCATACATCCACCACCTCCACCAGCACCACCACCTTGTCCTTATTCTCTGCTCCAAACGCTCACATGTACGTGCACGCAGATTGAGATTGTATGAGCCTATTTGAACAAGACGTCACGCAAATTAGATAGTGGCGAGAGCAGCGGCGTCAACGCTGGCCTGATTAAAATGGATGTATTTTTTTTCTCCTCCATGGTTACTGTGATACCATGCAAGACCCAGATCCTTGGCTATATGAGGAGGGGGAGGAGGAGGAGGAGTAGACTGCAACCATTTCTGTTACTGGGGAAAATTGCATTACCATGACCTCCAGTGTGACAGCGTTTATATGGAGCACAATGATCTACTATTTTGGGAGGGAGACGGTTCGTTGTAGCTCCACGCCTGTTGAATCTGAGGGTTTCAAACCCACGTTTCCTGCGAGCTGGTGAATGATTATTGTGTGTAATTTCAAGATCATGTCTTCAGTTAATAGCTGTATCAAGATAATTGGCTTTTTAAAGTTGATACAGACTTTGATAAGCACGTTTTCATGAATAACAGGAACTGAAATTGAAGAAAAGAAGTGATTCCAGGAAGTTGGTCAAAATATTTTGAGAGAAAATCCCAATATTATGAGATAATGTAGTAATTTCAAGGAAAAAATGTTTAAATTGTAATAACTGACAGTTAAGTCATAATGAAAATTACCTGTGGGATCTCAAAATAAATATTTAATCTAAGTATTTAAAGCTAGGGATGATGGGATTTGTGTTTTTGGACTCCCATATGAAGAGCGCGGCTATCGCTAGCAATTCTGATGAAATCTGTAGTGCAGCCTGAGCACCTGCTCGCTCATATACGTGGTAACTTATTTTTCTAGGGTTCAAAATCCATACTGATTTTCTGATACGGCCTTAAAGTTGGCCTTAAATTTCATTCTAAGTGGTGCTAAAAAGTCTTTAATTTAACTCGGAGAACCTTGGGGATAGCCTGGAATTATTGACTGGATTTTTTTTCCTAAAGAATCTTACAGTTTGTATTTGACAAGCTGCACAATCTGTGGAGCCAAAACAGATCAGACATCCTCAAACAAAGTCCACAAAACTGTACTACTCCTTTTCTACATGGCACTGGAATCACTAAGCAATTTTTAGTCGACATTTTTGAGGTTTTGCACTTTTCAACATGATACTCTGCAGCCACAGGAGAAATGTTGGAGCCTCTAGCTCTCCAAATTCGTACTTGCGTGTCCTAATTTAGTCATCATGCGTTAATCTTGTGATAATTTAAGCTAAGCAACAACCCTAAAAAAGGATCTTGTAGGTGTAGATACGGCGACGTTTGTCTTAACCTTGACGAGACAAAGCAGTGAAAGCTTCTGCAGGCGAACACTGTGGAGAGTTCAGACGTTTAAATGTCAGCTAAAAATTGAGTCTGACACTGCAGGGAGAGGGAGAATACTCTGGTACAGGTTTGTGTACTTCAGACTGCCACAGAAGTCTGTTATTGTGCTGATTGGATCAAAGTGCAGGCTGTGCAGTTTTCCAGACAGAAAGTCGATGTCGTTTCTGTGGAGACACTGGAATAGTAACCCGAGAGAATACAGTACGCCTTTAAAGAAGCAAAACTCTGAAATACATCACCCCCTGCAACTCCTTAGCTTCTTGGTTACAGTGTCTTTTTTTGTGGATGTTGCCCCACATCTCTGTTTAACTTCACACTACGGTGAAACCATTTTGCTGCTGATTTAGATTTCTAGATGTGTGTTCCCACTGTTCAAGCGGAGGCGGTGAGTGCTCTCAGAGTGCCAAAGTTACAGTCCATTTAAATCTGCACCAGTTTTTCTTTTTTAATTGGCTTTACATCAGTGAACTATGTGAGCACAATCTCTTAGTTTTTATTATGAAACAAACCAGAATCCCTGAATATCTGTCCATTAACACCTTTTTCTCTCTCGATTTGAGACAACAACTTTTTAAAATGATAAATAAATCAGCAGCTTATCATAATGGACATATCAAACCCTAAAACTACTTTGCTACTGATTCAAATGTTAATTCAAAGTTTTTTAGTAACTTTAATCAGAATTAAATCAGTTTTAAATTTAAAAGGCCAAGTTTAGATTGTATTTTGTGACTTCAGACAAACCTTAGCTTCTTTATTTAAACAATAAAAGGTTTATAAAACACTTTAAACCTAAGAATAGCTTTGGTATCAAAACCCAGGTATTGTATCGGCACAGCCTCAGGCTCTCTTTATACGCTCTCCCTCTCTCTTTATTAAATGTACGTCAGCAGTGAGCAGTAGGTCACGCTGATGTGATGAGTCGGGATTTTTACTGTTGATGTGAAACAGTTTCCCTCATGACGATGACTGGCTCCTTCTGGCACGATCATGTTTAATGCAGGTTGTTGCATTACTGTGGATGTAATGGTGTTGGGATTAAACATGTAAGAGGTGGGAACATCTGATTCTCCACTGGATATAAAGTGAATCTGATGCACTTCATTACTTATTTTACATGTGGTTAAACCTCCTTTAGGTTTCTGTACCTGTTTTACTGATATGCAGTGTCAATTTCTTCCCCCATATTGATTGATATCAATATAGGTAACTGCAAGAGTATCCTGATAATGACTGAAGTCTAAAGAAACCAGTGGGCTCTTTAGTTAAATTAAGGGATGTACTGATATCAAAATCTCATGATACAATAAAAACAAGTCCAGGATACGATATTTAAAAAAAGAAAATGCAAATATCATTTCATGATATTGTGAAATTGACGATACCGTAGAGAATATGATTTATTAACAAAAACAGAGAAACAATTTACTCTGCAAACATCTGTCTTAACTAAACATTAAACATTAACTTGTATTGTATCTTATCAGAAAATGTAAATAAAACAAAACGTATGATGAGGTGCAAATTAATCAGTCAGCAGTTTGCAAAAAGTACGTCCTGTCTGGGAGTTCGTACCTACACGTCTTTAACTAAGAAGTAGCTTCTTTTCGATTTCTCGTCATACAGAGGAACAGCTGCAAAAGACGACAAGATAGATGTTTTGTTTTGTTACAACCCTTAAAGAACTTAATGTGGACGGACAAACCACCATTGTCCTCCTCTGTGTGGTTGCTGGGATGAAACCTTCTCAGATGATGGAAAAGGTTTGTTGTGTTTCTTGTCTTTGTTGGTACTGACTGATGACATGTTTAGCAGGCGGTTTCTTACTTGTCCATAGCTTTCTTTACGGTCAGTAAGTCCAACAATGCTTTGCGGCAGGAAATGGTTGTGTAGGTGTGATAGGTTGTCAGAATAAAATGCCCAAATCCAATAAAAAATGCCCTTTAGGTTTTCCTCTTAATTGAGGTAGAGATTGAGATCGTGCTATCGGCCAGCCCTAGAGTTAAGACACTTATATCAGAGACTTAGACAATGAGTCACTTTTACCACTTGATCAGCAGATTAGCTGTTTACAGAGGACTCCAGATAAAGGTTGGACACAATCGATGCACCTGAAAGCAACAGCCAGACGTCTGGATAAATCTAGAATGTCTCTTTTTCCAGTTTACTTTTTAGCACCTGAGAACTTTTTACTTTTTTGTGGCGTAACTGAAAAGGAGATTGCTTGTGTAGATCATGGGGCTGCTTCCCAGTATCTCTGGCACTTTGACAAACTTGTTTTAATTCCAGTTTTTAAAAAATTGGTCCATTGTGTCTGAAAACTCAAATCACCATACAATCATAACGAGGAGCTGGATGGGATCCAGCTCACATCAACAGTGGGATACTTGGATCAAAAGCCTGAAAAACTGATCCTCAATTAATGCAACATTTTTGTTTTTTGGCAGTGTATTTTTAAACATTTCAGTGAGTTTCCCAAAGCTCCTCTGAGCTCAGCCCACTGCAAATCACTTTATTTAATGGGTCTTGTTTTGATTAAAATGTTTTCTTGTATTTGGAGATGAATTTAAAAGGACATTTTATGTCATTCCTTGACTCATTCAAGTGTTTCCTCTTTTTTCAGGAAATATTTCAGTCAGATTGCCCTGGTTGCCCTCTTTGCACCAATGTTACAGTCTTTGAAAATGTTCGACTGCTCTGTTTCATTGTTTTGTGGAAACAAAGCTCTCATGTTGTTATGTTTGTTTCCAAACCCTCTCTCTGTGTATTGAAATGTGTTGCCCAGAGGGATGTTTTCTTTCTATGTGTATATGTAGAGATTGTGTTGCATCATGTAACGATGCATTTAGTTACGTTTGTGTTTGTAGTAAAGCCCAGTGTCCAGTGGCTCGGCAGATTTACTGCTGATCTGTGTGAACAGTTGCTAAGAAACCTGAGCAACAAGTCATCTGTGTGTGGTAATTTGTCTAAGTTAAGGGTGATGAAATGATCGAGTTATTTAATCAGCTGATCAGAAGAAAATTGATTAGTCGCTGTTCTTCTCACTTGTATAGAAAAAAAAAACAGTTGGAGGTAGGGGCGGGCATCATTAATCAATGATCGATTACAGATTGCTGAGAATTTTGTTCATCACATGGAATTAAATTGATATGTTTGTGTCAAGGAAGTTGTGTAGCAGCATAATGATTTCCACTGTGTGGCAGCAACCAGCAGGAGGCGCTATTAAAATTTAACAGAGAAAACTGTGCTGCCTTCCATTTGATATGATTTATAACTTTTTTCCTGTTGTGTCTAAAAGACTTGGTTGTGTTTATGACGAGCACTGTAGCTTTGGTTGTTTATTTGATTTGGTTCAAATCTTTACTAGCGCTGTATATCTTTTCTTATTTCTCTTTCTGTTAGTTCAACTTTAAAGGATTTGTTTAAGAGGATTGTTACCGGACTGTAATTTTCTCTTGGAGGAAAAAAAAACAGTCTTTAGCAGTCCACAGTCCAGAAATAGCGGACGGATAATTGTGGCCATATTTGACAGGGTGGTTAGCCATCGAGCCAGGATCTGAATGGTCTGAGGGCGAGGAAGGTGTTTCAGGTCTGTGGATGTACTTCAACTGTTGTGTGTTCTCCGTCAGCGGTTATTTGTCGGACGGATTGATGTGCTCCATTTGCTCTGATTAAAATGCAGGTAGGTGTGCTGTTATCCATTATGCCCTGATTGTGGTGATTGAAGTGGTAATGTGGATGAAAGGTCAGCGTCCTCTCTATCCCGGAACATGACTGTGGTGTAAGAGCAGCTGGTGTAGTCTTGGTTGAATGGAGGTCTGCAGGCTGTTGGCACCGTCAGCTCTGTATTTACCTCCTCCTGTGATGTGTGGAGGCATCAGAAAAACAAAAAGTACTTCAAGGACCTTTTCTGTGAGTCTTTGCTTCGTCTGTACTTCTGTTCAGAGTCCATGTGTAACTTCCCCCCCATGCACCTGAACACAACGCCCTGGATGTTTTCATATTTTCATTTTATTTCCTCATATATTCGACCCTGAAATGTCTACCCTGCACTGAGAACAGGCTGTAATCTGGGGGTCCTCGTGGTCCTGGTTCTGCAACACTGTGTGTAAATGGGAGGAGGGCACTTTGGATCAGATCAGATATTGAGTATCAGCCAATCACGTTGTCAATACGACGGAGGTTCGTGAGTGAGTCTGTTAGACCTTTAGTTTGAAAGTTTGAGCAGAGTTTTATTCCTGCAGGTCGTCAGTCATGTGTTGCCTTCAGGTTCAGATCAACTCAGTGGGAGGTTTTTCTCTCCCTTAAGGATCTGCTGACCCACTTTAAATAGTTTCCTTCTTCATGGGCGTCTCAGTGACTAAATGCAAATTAAATCGAGGTGTTTTCCATCATAAGAATAAAATCTTCAATCTGTTTGACCTGAAAATGTTTGTTGTCCTATTTTAGTCTTAAAACTTTAAAGAGGGGAAAGTCGTGACCTCTCGGTGGCACAGTGATTCAGCTGGAACAGGGACCCCCTCCTGGGCCTCTATCATTCCTTTGTTGCCCCATTTACCCACCTGGACAGACGCTCAGTTCAGACTGAAGCGAGCGTCAAGGTCAGACGGTGTTATTTTAAGACCTGGAGTCGTCGCTGCCTCCACTATGATAGACTGCACACTGCACTGAGAGGACTACTTTCTAGTACAGAGTCTGGAAATCCTGCTCTTTTGTTGAAGGGGAGATAAATCTAGGGACTGTCTGATTCTACTGTAGTGTCTTTTCTTTCAGCAACAGATCAGGTTTTCATTATCATGAACAGTTTAATGTTTTTCTGTGACGCTCTTTGCTCAGCTTGTTTCTCTGATTACCTAAGATCCAGACGTCTGATGACAAAAATCCTTCATCCACTTTAAGATTATAGTTAAAATGTTATAAAAAGTGACGGTGACGTGACCTGAAACAGTGAGAAAGTAGTCAGCTGAAAATGTTTTAATATCCGACTGACAGACAGCGCTCAGAGAAAACCCTGTTAAAAGCAGGAAATCTTCCTTTTTGAAAAGGTTGAAACCAGCAAAGTTTGAGCATTTGTTTGTGATTTAACTCAAAGATTTTGTTAATTGGCTGATTACCACTGGTTCTACCAGTTTTTTCGACGACCTTCAGATGACCGCTGTTACACCAGAGTTTAGTTCTCCACTAAAATATTAACGTTCATCCTCAGTTGTACATACAGAGATGTGAGTCCAGGCATCAGCTTTTAAGTGCTCACAGTATCATTTCTCCCCTGTTCATTATAGAGCTGTACAGAAAATGTGAAACAACTTGGTCAAGAGGAAATCAAACTTTCTGTGTTGGCGTTTCTCCACAGCGGCTCAGTGGCAGCTGCTCTCAGTGCCAGCTAGTTCTGTTTGAAACAATTTGTTTTGCAATTACAGCTCCACCAGGAACCCTGCTAGGACAAAACAAAGAGCAAATTACATCTGAACGAACAGTAAACGATGATTATGAAAACATTTGAGACTGTAATCGCTTCGTTTTTTTAAACCCCCCCCCCTCTGTTGTGTTGTTTTTCTCTGTAGGTACGAAGACAGAATGTGAGGCCAGCCAGTTTCAGTGTGGGAACGGTCGCTGCATCCCGTCCGTCTGGCAGTGTGACGGAGACGAGGACTGCACCGACGGCAGCGATGAGAACTCCTGTGGTGAGAAAACACACAGACACACACACACTGTGTGATGTGAGCATCACTGATGTGCTGCCAACAACATGAGCGCCAACATGGAGGACTGACTGTTCAGTAAAGTTGACGGTTAGTGTATAATTAGATTGTTTCCAGATTTAGCTTACTGTAACTCAGTAATTACAGTCTAAACTTCAGACTGAGTCTCTACTGTAAAATACTGAAGTCATCACCTTTCACATGTTGTTCTCTGACCTGCTCCTACATCGAGTACATGTCCTCACCACCACTGCCGTCAGCTTCTCTCGGTTATGATTCCTTCAGGAGGTTTTTAGCAGGAGCTGAATTATCCGCAGAGGTCTCCTCCTCTCCAAAACAAACAGACCTGTTGATTAAAACCAGTAAAAACACTGAATAAAGCAGTTTCATGTTAAAAATGTGTGTTTCTCCAGTGCAGTTTGGTGGAGCTGAACCACTGTGAACATCTGCTCTGATAACTTAAGATCCAGATGTTCAGGAGGTTTTTACCAGGAGCCGAATGATCCTCAAAGGTCTCCTCCTCTCTAAAACAAATAAACTAAAACACCCAGTGATTAAATTCGGTAAAAACGCTGAATAAAGCAGATTCATTTTAAAAAAATGGCGTTTTTCCAATATTATTTGGTGGAGGTGAGCTGCTGCTAATGTCTGCTCAGCTTGTTTCTCTGATATCATAATATCCAGACGTCTGATGACTAAAATCCTTCAAAATAAAAACTAAAATAAAGTAAAAATGAAATATTTCGTTAAAAACAATCAAGATCTAAAACTTAGGATTGTAAAAAAAGTCTGGTTTTGATGGTCAGAAAACACTGAGAGCTGAACTAACATTTTTGAATATATAACAGCCTCATTCTTTAACCCTCATCTATGTTAACCTCCTAAAACCTCCTGAGTCTGTGTTAGTCCAGATGATAGTGTTCTTTCTGTAAAGATCAGTCTCCTGTGCAGCATGTGGGCTGTAAATGGACTGTATTTACACAGTTAATGTAGCCTTTGATGGAGAGTGGGCGAGCAGATGACGGCCCATTTTGGTTACAATTAAGCTGTTTTTACTGTTTTCCTGTTAAAGTGAACAATGTTTAAATAAAGTTAAAGTTGTTAGAAGTCAAACATGACGTATTGTACGGCTCCTCTTACTCCATTTTCTGTATTGAAAGCCCCACGGACGGTGCAGAGAGGATGGTTATGTTCCCACTTTGTCACATAGATGTTACATGACAGATGTCACATGTTGGAACGGCCCCACCATAAACCCTCCCAGAATCCTCCTGGGGAAGAATGACCTGGTGATGGGAGGATAGCAGTTAGAGCAGAGCCAAATATGGATACGACAGAAATGTGTGTGTGTGTGTGTGTGTGTGTGTGTGTGTGTGTGTGTGTGTGTGTGTGTGTGTGTGTGTGTGTGTCCAATAAATTTCACATCTTTCTCCATTTTCTTTTGTCGCTCTTCTATCTGGGTCATATGATACTCTGAGGAAAGAACCGAGGGAGGAAGAGGAGGAAAGAGAACAGATGATGATACTGTAGGCGACTGTGAAAGGGAACAAATCCTGATAACCACAAGAAGCCCCTCAGATATTGTAGAAATATACAGGATTTCCTGCAGGAAATAAGTTGGTGTAGGAAGAAATGGATTAATAGAGTGGTGCAGGAAATAGTCCTAAAACCAGGAAGTGTTTAAGTATCATAAACTTTTGTTTATTTTCTGTAATAATCCAATAATCCCATTGGCTTTTTGTGAGGGAACCAGGGTGATGCTAACTTCCTGGTTAGCCTACAAAAATACATCATCCCTGCACCACTTTATTACTTGTCCTCTAATAACTCACATTTTAATGTACATTTTTACAGTAGTAAAACCACACACTTAATGCTTGTGTTTCAAAATAAAAGCCTAATAGAAAAAGGAGATATTATGCATTTTTTGAGCTGCTTTTAATGTGAAACATCTGCAGGAATTGTTGCGTTTAATCAATGATTCTTAGGCGCAGCTGAAATCAATGAATTGTTATCTTAAATTTATCATCAGCCAATCAAAACCGAAGCAGATCAGTGACTGATAAAACAGACTGTGTGGCCTTTTGTCAGTAATCAGTTTCACCTTCTCTCACAGCCACTTGACATTTTGTCTCCTCTGTTATTCGGTCTCCAGGAGATCAGAGCTGTTTAACTGAGGCGTGACGTGTGAGAGATGAGAATCCAAAATTAATTCATAAATAAAAAAAGGTTGATAATGAATCCTGCTGCGACTTTGCTGCTGTCGTGGCTCAAACTGGAGTTGGTTGTTTCTCCAGTAGACATTTTGTTTTCTGGTCAGAGGCCTCACTCCCGCTCAGACTGGACATGGAGGTAGAGCTTAAAACTTAATATTTAACTACTTATTTTTAAACTAAAGTCCTGTTCTTTTAGATTTGGAGAGTGTTTACTTGTCAAAAGCCTAAATTCTAATTTTAACTTGCATAATTGACAGTGTCTTGATAAGCTGTTGGAGGGGAAGGATTCAGTTGGATTCAGGAGTTTTGCTGCTACATACTGAATATTAAATCAACTGTAGTTAATTAACAGTAATTAAATCTGAGTTTCCCCCACAACAACAGAAAAACTCTTGGCTGCTGTTGCCTGGTTAATTTTCCCTCCATGCTGGTTTTGTTCCAAAGATGTTTTTTGGTCGATATTTATCTACTTTATGTTTGAGAATCAAGAGTTTCTCTTCTTCGCTTCATCTGTTAGAAGTGTCTTTGTTCTTTCCGTCTTTCACCATTTCTGATGAAAAATAAATGTAGCAGTCAAACCTCCGGAGGATGGTTTTGAAAGCATTTTCATTGCACATGTGGAGTTTGTGCTTTGCTTAATCAGGAGGCGAGAAATCGTAACCTCGTAACCTTTTCACCTGCGGAAGAAAGAAGCTTTGGTTTCGTGTACTGCAATTCATATTCATGAGTTTGACTTTAGTCTTTTTCCTGCTATTATTCATGTGTTTCTCCTTCTTTAATATGAGATGTTTCATTAAAGAGCATGAAGCCTGTGTCTCTCTCTCTCTCTCTCTTCGTCTGTGTTTAATGAATTCGTCTTTTTTTTTTTTCTCTCACTCCAGTTAAAAAGACTTGTGCAGAGGCAGACTTTGTGTGTCAGAACGGCCAGTGCGTCCCGAAGAGGTGGCACTGCGATGGAGAGCCGGACTGTGAGGACGGGACGGACGAGAGCCTGGACATCTGCCGTGAGTAGATGGTTTCCTCTAAAAATGTAGACACCAGGAACTTTGTTGATTTACTGTTTTGCACCGATGGTGCAGTCAGGTAGTTTGTTTTTCCTGCTTTTATGTGATTGGGGAAGAGGAATCTTTTTAAAGTGTCAAGCTCTCAGATTCTTCTCATTATTATTCAGTCCATACTTGTTTTGAGGCACTAGCTCTTTGCCTTCTGTTCCAGACATTTGCTTTTCTTTTTGCTCGTCTGCTCTCAGTTGTGTGACTCTTCTGTTCTGCAGCGGAGGTGGCTGGCTGTTTCGCTTAGGAAGAGCTTGATTTGATGAACGTCAGTATCGCTGGCGAGCATGTTCGTTTAATCTTTAATTATAAGCCAGTTATGTCCCAGCATCGGTGATTCTGACGGTTAGTGGATAACCAGCTGAAGTTAGCAGATAATCGTTATCTATAGTATTATTTCACAGATGTAGACATGCTAACTCTTGTAGCATATGTTCATTTCAAGACCTTGTTGCCTTGCAGCCACTCTCGTCTTTGACTTGTCCGTCTTTGACAAGTTAAATGAATGTGGGGGAGAAAACCGCTTTTACCACAGGAACAATATGACAGAAAATATTAGTGGTTCATCTTGGAACCAGTAACCTGTGCAACTAAGGCTGTGTGATTTAAAATCTCATATCCTGATAATGATATTGTATATTTTCTGTAAATACAATGAATTAACGGTTCATATTTAATGACCACATGGAAAGGACCATTTCTTTTTGCCATGTCTTTACAGATATAAGCTGCTTTTGTCAAAAAACCTCTCAAACAGAAGTAAATGTGTTTTTTTTTTTTTTTTGCGGGGACTATTTTTAGCGGCGGATCAACACACATTTGGTGATCTAGTGAGTCTTTTACAGTAGAAAGATGGTGTGAGTTTGTGCGGGATTGACTCAAAATGACCTACGGTGGCTGTTGTCATGGTAACAAAAAGAGGAGGTTACCTAGTGTTGATTATTGACATGTTTTTAATAGAGCTGCTTCACTCAAAAACCTATGACACAGGAATAAGTTGTATCAGGCTTTGGAGACATCAAAAACAAGCGCGTTGGATCTTTCAAAGGAACCAAACATGGTTCAAGTAATTAACCTCTAAAATCGACATTGTGTTGGAATGCATTCAAAGGCTTTGTAACCCAGTTTTGTAGACGTAACACACTCACACACTTAGCCACTCAAGCAACTGTGAGCCCCAGAACTCGAGTCTTTTTAGCGTTCATTAAATACGTTGCATGCTGCATGATGGATTATTATTCCTGCTGTATCGGCCACCTGAGAGAACGCCGCCATACACAGGTCAGCTACTCCTCCAGTTATTTATAAATTACGTCAAACAAACAGCTTCATTCAGAGCGTTCAGAGCACATAAATGCGGATTAACAACGAGGCAGAACATGATAAACATTAACGTTTCAAAGCCAGAGCTTGTACACAAGAGTCCCCCAGGAGGTCAGACAGTGTGAGCTGCCTTAATTACTACAGACTCTGTAACTGCAATGAAGAGCACAGGTTCAGGCTAAAGCAATAAACAACAAGGACAGAGTGACCTAAAAACACTTTATCCAACCTATTTAGGCTCACACACTCGTGTCACTGAGTTGTAGTGATGACGACGGCGAGTAACATGTAGGCTAATTGTTCTGAGAGTGTAGTTGTTGTGTGTTAGGAGACGGCTAAACACCATCAGAAGTCTCTTCAGGTTTACATTTGCTTGTATTCTTCCTCCAGAATTAGTGAGAGAGGCTGGAATTGAACAATCTTTAGAATTTTTTAGGTTTTTAATACTCTTGTGGACAAATATGCTTGCTTTATGCAAACGTCCAGAATATTCTCCAGAAAAATACGTACGTATATATGTAAAAATAACACATTTAATTCTTCTTCTATGGTTTATTGGCACACGAGTGAAGGATTAGCGCCACCAAATATTTATCTTGAGGTGCTTAACTTCTAATATTACACCGGCTGCATTTTGATGAAGAATTATTAAAGTGTAAATTGCAAATATCTGTGTCACAATTAATCATCAACTAAAATTTCATGATCATGGCAGCCCTGCTTCTCTTGGGTGGACAGACTTAATGTCAAGCACTTCCTCATTTGCACAAACTGCTAAAAACAAGGACGTCCGTAATGATAAAACTGCAACATAAGCATGAACGCTGCCGTTCTGCAAAGTGATTAGTTACTTTTCAGAATATGTCACAGTGAAGTAAAAGGTTTCATCACAGCAGCAGTGTAGTAGTTTTGTACAGGAGTATTTTTTACTTAAATTAGACATCTGAGTACGTTTTCTGTCACCGAGATGATAAATAATGAAAACCTTTTTCCGTGAGGGCATAGCAATTTAAGACATATGGTTGATTACGCTTTAAGTTTAACTAATGGCATTTTTAAGCATCGTAGAGACTCTCTGAAACTGCTGCAGAAATTCAGGGAGGCACTTAGAAGCAGAGAGGGAGGAGTCCCCTGTGAGCCGCCCTGTCAAATAAATAAGTTGTTTAAATGGAACTAAAGGGAGCTGCTCAGCTTTAAATGGTATAACTGTGATGTGAGGTCTCACTGAGGTGCTTGTTCGAATCAAAAGAGATGAGCGATGATACGGAGTGTTTATACTGACGTGGCTTTTTAATGAGAATCTCTCATCTTGCGCTGCCGCCTCCGTAAAGACAAATGGACTTTGGCGTCTCCTCAGGTACAGAGATAAACATCAGAGGAAGACAGATGAAGGCGCTTCATCAAACACTTGTTGGTTTGATGTTTGCTGTGCTTCCTGGAATCATCCTCAGTGCTGCTGAAGAAAGACAGGAAGTGTATTTCATCCATGAGACTGTAAGTGAACCTCAGGTCTGTTCCCAGCATCAATACAACAAGGTGCCATGATGAGCAGAAACCAGGCTTGCCGGAGGGCTGATGAGACATTTAGCTCCCCCTTGTTTTTCATATCTCAGCAGTGGAAAAGATAAACTCTCAGCAGCTGTTCATCAAATCTCATTTTTTGCTAATTAAACTTTACTCCTGCAACATATAAATCTTTATCAGCTGGATGAGCTCACAGCAGTTTGAAACAAATGCAACAAATGCTTTCTGTTTTTACAAAATGATCAAAGAAAATAAATTAAATTTAAATACCTGTTAACAAAAATGACTGCAGGGAGAAGAATTAAGAAGAAAAAATCAAGCGCGCTGTCATTATTCATAGTAAATGTACTGAGCAGCTGCCCCACAGCTTTAGAAACATGTTAAAGAGATTTTTGTAGCTGGATTTAGAGTCTAAGGAGTTGTACAAATTGTAAACATCCTCTAATTAGATTATAGATAAAGACAATATAAATTAATAAAACCTGTAATTTTAGTAGTAGTAGTAAAATTAGCAGAGTGTTCACTACTATTGATGTGAGTAGCAGCCATCTTGAATCTTGATGGTGTGGTTTTTCCGACTTCAGGGGGCGTTCCAGTTGAAACTTCCGACTAGGAACTCTGAAATTCCGACTGGAGTATGACTGGAACGCACCGAACATCCAGCTGGATGTCAGGACCCAGCACAATAAACAAACAACAACAAAACAAGACCACAATTCTTTAATATCTTAATATTTTCTACATAAGATCATGATGACAAAACTCTAAATACTGACAGAGGATAAGTAGAAGGATCTAAATTAGTGAAGCAATAGAGATCTACTTAACTTAAATATCTAGTTCTGGGTTTTCATTTGAACCTTTTTGGAATATGGTTTACAAAGATACTACAGACAAACCTTTCTTTCCAAAAAATACTGTTGTAGAAACCTCAACATGACTTTCCAGAGAGAAGAGGCAACTCCTGAGCTCAGACTGAATATAAAGCAGAGCCAGGTTTGGTCTCTCACTGTTTGTGGAGTGATATTTGCCGGGGCAGCACAGTTGTTCGTGACGGGGTTAAGACTTTTTTTTTCTTCCCCTGCAGCTCCGTCCTCTTTGGGTTTTTTTTTGGTTTGTTTTTTGCCGCAGTGTGTCAACACAACAGGTTGCGTGCCCGTGTGGAAAAACCTGAAAACGATACCAAAATAAATTCTTTAACCTCCCCGCAGAAAAGAAAACAACACTACACATCTGAAGAGTCAGGGAGGGAGGGGGCAAATCCCTGCCCTGCTGCACTCCTTTGGATGGGGATCTGTGGCTGCTCTCTGCCAGAATGAGAGCGATGCTGTTTGGGGAGTTGTTGAAACACCAGGGTTATTCAAAGCTGTTGGCTGCTGCGTGGTGTTGCCAAGGCCCTCCTGAGTTCCCCCGCAGTGTAAGAAAGGCAAAGGAAAAGTGGGTAAGGTGCAAAAAAAAAGGCTGCTGCCAGATCAGCCTGACAATGAGGTGGAAAATGCAGGTACTGAATAGTAATTGAATTTTAATGCTGGTTAGAGGATGGAGCTTCAGTCTGTGTGACCTCAAACCTTGTGGAGGAAGTTGTGTGTTGTTATTCTGGATCAGGTCTTTATCAGCTTAATTTGAATTCGTGCTGCTTGGTTATAAAGTGGTGCAGGGATGATGTGTTTTTGTAGCCAGTGGGATTTTTTCATTGGGTTTTGGATTATTACAGAAAATAAACTGTGATCAGCAAACGTTTTGGATTCTTCCAGGTTTAGTTCAGATAATCTTCACAGATGATGTTTGATGTTTGAAGCCTGAACACAATAAAAGACACGTAAAAGCTTCAAACGTCAGGAGTGAGGGATTTACTGGTGGAGTTTCTGTTGGAGAATAAAACCTGAAAATGTCTTGATCTTGTGTTAAAACCACAGACCTTATTTCAGACATTTAACCAAAAACTAATTGACTGTGGGACGAGGGAACAGGAAGTGCTAACATGCTAACTTACTTCCTGGTTTTAGGATCATTCCTGCACACTTTTGGCCACGACAGAGATCATGATTATTTCAAATATAATGTCATTGACTTCTAAAAACGTCACACCTTTATTGAGCTTTTAACCTGAACCTCCTCTTGGCATTTATTAAACAGGGTTATAGATTACATAATTACAGCTGCTATGTGTGAGATTTGAATATCTCTTGATTTTCCCATCCCCCAAAGGTTGCAGCAGTATCAAAGACGACAACATGCCTGACTCTTTCAGTTAATTACAGCCTCAGCTGAGGACACTTTACCTTTTATTTCTGGTTAATTTTATCCTCAGCACCTTTTTTAATAAGCTTTTTTTTTTTTAATTCCACACCAGTAAAACTGCCTGCTGGGAACTTGAGTCTAAATCCTGCTGTGACATTTGATCTTTCCCTCTTCGGACCTGGCGACTTTTGTGGCGCTCATGCAGATTAAACGGTAACAACCTGTGTGTGCATGTTTCCACTTGCACTTGGAAAAGTGTGTCGGTCAACTGAAGGTCTTGAAAAGGATTACAGTTCGTAGTCCACATTGTGTGTGTGTGTGTGTGTGTGTGTGTGTGTGTGTGTGTTTTAAGAGGTTGTGTTAAGTTCCAGTCATAGCTGCAGCTGTGTACGTGCAGGTCAACCCAGCTACTATAGCTATTATATCACTGTGCTGTTTAATCAGCTGTTACACATGACTTGGCAGCATGGATAGGAATTTAAAGTGTGTGTGTGTCTGTGTGTGTGGATGCACACACACTTCTCCTGACAGTGTGTGAAGGGCTCGCGCTGCGGTGGTGTTTACGTCAGTGCTGTTGCATCACAGCGTTGAATTAAGGAAGTGAGCTGCAGTTTCTGATCACATAAGCATTTACTGCAGAAAAAAAACCAACCAGGACGTCTGAGTGTATTAATACTCAACATATAACCTGGGTTTTAACATATAACCTGGGTTTTAACATATAACCTGGGTTTTAACTCACCATCTGGGTTTTGTTTACACAGGTTCACACAGTTTATCTTTTGTGTTACTGCAGCTAAATCAAGCCTGATATTTTACCTACCTGGCACAGCGCACCACATATACACTGAAGGAGGTGGTGCACAAAAGCTCTTTCTCCTATAATGTAAATACAGCTTGATCCTTTCAGTTAAAGGTACATCTTGTGTAAACACACTTCTGTAAACACTCTTTGTGTTCTTGAGAGCTTGTTGAACCTCAGTACTTTCTGAATACCAGCTAAAGTATGTTTTGTTGCATTGAAAAGTTTCAAAACGTACCATTAATTTTGCATTTTGGCTGTTTTACTTATCCTTTAATCAGGTATTTTCTGTTTATATAGTGGCAAACTTTTCTGTATTTTATCTCGGCAACGTTATTTAAAGGTCCTGTAGTGTAGAAAGCTGATGTTTCCATGTCTCTGTCCCGTCATCTTCGAGGTAATTTATTGAAATTAGGCACAAATGTCCACCTGGACTCAAGAATGAACTGATTAGAATTTGGTGGTCAGAGGTTAAAGGTCACTGTGACCTTACAAGACCAAAAAAGCACAAGTATATCTTCTTATGCTGGTTAAATCTTAAAATATGGGACCTTTAACACTTACTTTAATCATCAAACTACGGATTATTTGAACTGAATCTCTGGTCGTGTATGGGCACCAAGCGCTGCTGTTTGAAGTTTATTCAGGATATTGTCACCTGCCTTATCAACCGCAGTAGATCGACGACGGCAATAATTCATGGATCTGTAGGAGCCACTTCTGAATTCACCTTCAGCTGCTGCTCCACTGAGCTGCTATTATCTCCACAGTACAGTCTGCTTGTTATCTCCCTCCACTGTGGAAGATCACAGGGATAAAGAGGCGAAGCTGACATTTTATGGAAACCAGTACCATCAGGTGAATATGTATGCTGCGTTAGAAAGTGGTTCCTAATGATGCAAGAAGAGCTGCAGTCACATTTTATGCTCCTGGAGTTTAACCCTCAGGCGACCAGTATTCTAAACTACATAATATCTGGACAGAATACCAGGTGTTTTACCTTCTTTTAAACATCTGCAAGATTTATATTCATTTCCACCAACAGAGCTCAGATATCGGGAGAAACAAAATGATATTTCCACTGTAAACTTTAAGGAAACCACGATATTGTTGTATAAATGGGATTTTCCAGACCTCAGCAGTTGATGTTCCAGCAAAGTGGATTATTTAACAGCTCCGAGTTTTCTGGTTGTCGGGAGTATCGAGTGAGGGCTTTGTGTGTTCACAATCAAACGTCGGTTAAACCTGTTTCTCGTGACAGGTTAACTTTAACTTTACTCTGCCAGAAGCTCTTCTTCAACAGTCGGTTATATCCTGTGTCCTTGTTCTGTCCTCTTGTTATTTTTGGCCTGACTGTCGCTTGGGGAAAGGCAACAAGTAGAGACACTGCAGCCATAAATCACCACACCTGTTCCCTGTTGGTGGTGTTGGTTCCTTCTGCATGTTGTCACTGCCAGGAATGAGTCCTAAAACCAGGAAGTGAGTTAGCATGTTAGCGCTAACAGTTCCCTCGTCCCAAAGTCAAGTTGTAGTTGGTTTATAGCCGAACATTAGCTTTTTTGTAACAGTTTTGGAGATCAGGTTTCTGCCCCACACAGATGATAAGCATCACACATCACCCCACAGTATTTAGGTATGTTATATATCTGATATTAGTCCACCTGGAAAAACATGTGAACAGGAAATCCACTCCTTCATCTGAGCAGTAAATCAGAATCGGTAATGAGAAACAAAGGCTTGGTTGTAGCCCTGAAGTCCCGAATATGTAGATGAACGTCCCTTTTTAAAATGAAATCAGATGATTAGAGATGTGGCTGTAAACTCTGTTCAAACTGAACCACCTGGTAGAGCTGTAGTCAGTTCACATTTACTTTAATCTTGAATTGTTTTGCTCAGATTTAAAGTTTATTGTTTTAAACTTTGCTCAGAATAAAGTGGCTTTTCTAGCCTCTAATCTTAATGAAAAAAAGGACCAATCAGGATAAAATAATGAAATGAAATTGCTGCTTTTTTCTTCTCTTTAATATGTCATTAAACAGAAAAATTAATCCTCTGTCTTCTTTTTGCCCAGAGCCCTCATTACAAAGCGACACACATTGATTTATGCTAATGTCTGAGCTAAGTAAACAAACAAAAATACAGTAAAACCAACACAGTGAGACGGCATGAGAATTTAAACAGTGTAATAATGACTGTGTGTTTTCTGTCCACGCAGACATGAGGACGTGTCGTGTGAATGAGTTCAGCTGCGGAGCCGGCTCCACCCAGTGTATCCCCGTCTTCTGGAAATGTGACGGCGAGAAGGACTGTGATAACGGCGAGGACGAGGTCAACTGTGGTAGGTGGACACACACACACACACACATACACAACCCACATGTTCCGCCTTAACTTATAGATTCAAACTTGCACCTGTTGATTTTTGTAGTCATGTAGCTTATCTCCGTCCTGACTCTGATTTATTTAAGGCCTCCTGTGATTAACATATCAAGGTTGTTATCAAGAACAAACACTGGAGTTTGAGTGGGTCCCATTATTTACATCCTGCTGTGGCTTTTTCAATCGTCCAGATCAGATTAGCGAGGCAAACACCTGTGATGACGACCTGATGTGATCACAAGGGTCGCCTGAATGCATCACCTGCATATTAGCATCATGGTTTATGGGGACACTGACAGCTGAATAAGTTCTGTTTTTATAGAAATTCTCAGAAGACTTGGGATTTGTTTATGATGTGATGAAGCCTTCAACAGTGTATTCAGCTCATTGTAGGGTGAGGGGGGTAATATTCCGAAAAAATACATAGAATTTCTGAGATTAAACTTGTAAATTTACATCACAGATGCCGCCGCTTGCTGCGTATAATTCCTGCAGTGGATAATCTAATCAAATTATACTTTGCATTCAGATTTAACAGTAAGGAAATACTAACATTTGGTGATTTAATGTGGCATTCCTGGCATTTTCTCTGGTGATGTTTTCTCTCATGAATTTCTGACTTTAATCTCTGAAAGTTTTAGTTTCTTCTTGCAGATATGACTTCATCATATTGGAGAATGTTCAAGATTTTCTTTGATAAAGTTCTGAGTTTGTTTCTTGGAAATTTACCTTTAATCTCAGAGGATAGTTTAGATTTTCTCCTATAAATTTACAACTTTAATGTTGGAAAATCAGAGTTTAATCTCAGCTCTCTTTGTTATTTTATTTGACCTACAATGGCCCTGATACGCTGCTGTAGTAGCCTCTTAATTTATACCATAGAAGCAGAATCGTTGCAGCAGCAGAACTCACCTTTAGCACCAGATTCACTGAATGAATTTCAGATGAAATCGTTCTGGACTCACACTGCAGCCTCTTATTTGCTGCAGTTGTGCTGTGTACATTTCTGCCTGACTCTTATTGTGCCAAGGACACACAAATTCATGCACAAACACACACAAACGCTTTTAGAGATGCAATCATACATTTGTCTTTTTTCAGAAGTGCTTATTAAATGTAACAGCTGATGTCCTGGTTTTTAATGGACGTGTGTATCAATTACTTCTGAGCCTCCAGCTGTTTATCCGTAACACTGTGCTACATAAACACATGAAGAGCCTTCTCTGCAGAGCATGAAGCACTGCCTGGACAAACTAAGATAATTGGATCTGATAGAAAACAGTGAAGCTGCCTGTAGCGTGGGGGTAAATTTTAATGAGGGGAATTTTAACACAGACAAACACACACTCCACTTTTAAACCATAACAAAATGACAGAATATCAGGTCATGATTTAATCAGTTAACAGTCAACATGTCAGTCATTTCATCAGTTGTTAAGAGCTGCTTCTGTTGTATTTGTGCATCACTATATTTATATTTTAACCAATATTAGAGCAGCAGATCTCACAGATATGAACCGTCCCTTCTGGCACTGAAATCAGCTGCTGTTGATTGGTTCCACATTAAAATCTGTGCCCCTGTTGCCCTTGAACTGTGTTACCAGGATGTTTTACTGCAGTATAGTGTGATGCATGTGACCCAAACACCCCCACACAGCTCATGTAAATCAAAATCTTACAACCTGTCACCCTGCCTCATATGTCGCCTCATCCTTCAGTCATGTACATATCTCATGGTCTCAGTAAATCCAGTCTGACAGTTACAAAAGTGTGCAGACACCTGAAAGCCATCAACATTTATCTGCCCCTGTAACGGCCTCTATACTTCCTCAGGTGTTCGAGAACATTTTGGAAGCTGGCTGCAGGGATTAGCTCCCATTCAGCCACAAGAGCATTACAGAGGTCTGACACTGATGTTGGCTGCTAAGGCTGGCTCTCAATCGGCTTTCCGGCTTATCTCAAAGGTGTTTGGATTGAGGTCAAGACAGTCAAGTTTGTCCGTGCCAATTTAGGGAAACAATTTCACAGAGGCATTGTTGCCAAGATGGTGAAAAAACCCACTATTTTTCAAATATATATATATACAGGTTTTCCTTCATTTGAACCATGGAGCCCAAACCAGAGCAGCATTTTATGTTCAGGCAGAGGTACTGATCTCCTAACTCACCCAGATTCTTCCAGGAAAATGTTTGTCAATGGAGAGTGTATAGCAGTTTGTTTACACCGCCATATTGGCAGGAAAACCTGAGAAACAATTAATGGTGCCAGTGCTGATTTCAAGCTGCCTTTTATGGAAATAGAACTGTTAGAAATGCTAATAAAAGCATGTAAAACAAACAAGATATCAAAGTAAGGAAGTGTTGGATTCTGTGCCTGGCAGTACGCTTTCCTGCCAATATGGCGGTTTGATTTTGAGCGTTGCGTGCCCGGATTGCATGACGTCAACTACCGGAGCTCTGTACTTGAACCTGTTGGCAGTGAGTGTGGCTGAGGCATCTGTACCTGCTAATTAGAGGGCGCACCTGTCCACATACATACCATCTTATGTCTCCTGATCTTTGCAACAGCTGCATGGATGATTTGGCCTTAGGCTGTCAGTTTATAGTGGTATTATTTATGGGCTGTTTTCAAAGATACACAGGGACATTATCTGAAAAGTGGCGACTGAAGCCTATGTCAAGAGTTCTCTGTCAAGGCGACCTGTCTAGTAACATTATCTCTTGTAATTGACGGCTTAAAAATAAAGTAAATTGGTTGAATTAAGTTGTAGTTGAGTCACTAAACCTTGGGTCAGAGGCAAGTCTCTCACCCCCAGCGTTTGAGTCCAAGTCTGAGCCACCATTTCTTGAGTCTGAGTCTGAATCATCAAGGATTAGTCTCGGGATTCTTATGGCCTTTTACCAAAAAAAAAAAAAAAACCCACTAACAAAAGTCAGTCCACTTCTTAAACGTCTGATTCTGAATGTGGTCAATGCTTGAGTCTGAGTCCGAGTCCCAGTCTTCAGTGCTCAAGTCCAAGTCGAATTTGACAAATTGGATTAAGATGATTTTTGAAAATGATTCGCGTTACCTTGTTGTCTCACATTTCTCTTCCTCTCTGCCTCCAGGTAACATCACCTGCGCTCCGAACGAGTTCACGTGCGCCAGTGGCCGCTGCATCTCGCGGAACTTTGTGTGCAACGGCGAGGACGACTGCGGCGACGGCTCGGACGAGGTGGAGTGCGCTCCGTCCTCCTGCGGTCCCAGCGAGTTCCAGTGCGGGAACTCGTCGTGCATCCCTGCCAGCTGGGTGTGTGACGACGACGTTGACTGCCAGGTAAGGAATGAGTGCTGTGTCCCGTGTTTGAACCGAGTCCAAAAAATGTATACTTGTGATGAGAAATATAAGAGTTAATGGCTGCAGTTGATAAGTTACTATTCTTAAATAAAGAAAAATTAATTTTTGCTAACATTAACTAGCTAACCCAGTTAGCTAACCTAGCTTGATAACGTTAGCTGGTAAAAGTGGGTTCCCCTGGTATAAGCTATGGGTTTTGCGTTAATAAATAGTGAAAATAGCTAGCTAAGGCCATTTATTTTCTGGGCAGCCCAAAAAAGGATGACTGAACAAAGATGTGTTTTACTCCTGTCAAACCCATACCTTATAACAGGAGTACCTGCTTTTACCAGCGAATGCTAACATCACCTAGCTAACCTTGCTAAAAAAAAAAAAGCGGGTACCTATGGTATAAACTGCGGGCTTTGCAAGGGTTTTTTTTCTATGAGCTCACATCTTCATGTTTTGGTTGTCAGTCCTTTTCTGTGCTGCCCAAAAATAGCGACGATAGCTAGCTAAGGTAATCTGTTTGGTGACTAACCTAGTCGGTAAAAGTGGATACCCCTGATATTACCATGTAAAACCTATTTCTTATATCAGGGGGACCGCTTTTATCAGCTAACGTTAGCTAACGTTAACTTAGCTTGTTCTGCCATGTTATCTGACGCCGCCATTTAATGTTAGCACTGTAGCTAACGTTAGCACCTGGTGGCATCAAACTTTGTTTTTCTTCATTTGTTTAAGAGTTTAAACTTATCATGTTATATTTCTTATCACAATAAAAGAAAATGAACACAGAAATAGCATTTTCTTTGGTCGTATTTGTGTAAAAATAACCATGAAAAGCAACGTGCAGAAAGACTAAAATGCCCAGCAGAGCTTATGCATTACTTCTATTTAATTATAAAACTAGGGGTTATGGTCTTTTTTAAAAATGTGTTCAGCTTCTCTTCTCATATCACAAAGTAGTTTATACATGCAGCACACACAAACACACACACCCCCTCTGATTTTCTAAGTCGATTTAGCCTCACTATAATGAACAGTATAATACCCCTGGGCAAGTTCAACACCCAGTGGTTATTGACCTGTCTCATACACACACACAAGTTTTCACACATGGCAGCGTTCCTCTGAGTCGGCGTTTTGCTGCGTACCTGTTAATGGCCTGTGTGGTTATCACTGTAACGGCCCTGCAGGAAAATAAAAATAAATACTCACACCCACAAATATTTAAAATGCTCCGTTCAATAGGAAGGTCATTATTATTCCCTGCCTTGCTCGCTCACACCCAGCCAGTCCTGCGTCATTGTTAACTGCACACACACACTCACAACAACAACACACATTTCTCACACTGTGTTAATCTGCTCCCACATGAGTCAGTGACTTTATGAGATGATGAAAGTGTGAGAAACTCGTCCTGCTGCTCCTCTTGATCCCGTTCTGTCTCGACTGCCCAGTTTCAGCTCTAAATAAAGCGTTAATCATCTGTGAGATCTGAGGCTTTAACGCTGTCGTCTCTGTCGTCGTCTCTGGCCTCACATCACCTGGCAGTTTTTTCACTTTTACTTCCACACAGCAGATCCATTTCCTGGTCAAATTGTTGGCTGCATTATCTGATATATTCTTGCATCTGTGCTGGTTTTATGTCGGTTGTTCGTGCAAATTTCCCAACTGCAAGAATAAAACGACGCACTGCCACTGTATTATATTGTAAATAGACTCCAGTTGTGTCTTATTGCTCTACAGTGGCTGTGTAGTTCACAAATGATAAAATAAATACTTTGTTTTATTCTTTGTTGCTGCAGCCATCAGCCTGTTAGCTTAGGTTAGCCTAGCCTAGTATAAAGACTGGAAAACAGAAGGAAACAGCTTGTGCATTTCTGTCCAAAGGTGACAAAATCAGCTCTTCTAAAGTTCACTAATTAACATGTCGTATTGTTTTAGATGATTAAAATCTATACATAAATCAAAGAGTTAAAACGAGAAGGTGGCGACCTGCTGTAACTTCCTGGAGCCTTTTCCGTTTGGCAACCTCACAGTGACAAGCAGACTCCAGGAAGTCATTGTGCCTGGCCAAGTAAAAACACAAATATAGAGAATGTTTGTAAAATCAAAATGCATAAAAATTAATATATTTCAAAAATAAAAACTGAAAATAACCACTCCAAAGATCATACCAAATCCAAACAGCAGGCGTTTTCTCAGTTTGAAATGAGTCTTATTTTCCACTTTGACTTATCTGTAAAAGTCTCAAGTTAAATTGCAGGCTCCCTGCCAGGAAATATCTGCAAGAGAGGGAGTGTTTGACAGTGAATGAGCAGCAAATGGAAAAGCTTTCATTGAAAGTCGACTAAAACCCAGAGGAGCAAAACAGACGTTCTCATTTACATGATCACATTATCTCATAACTCTTCTAAGATTGGAAATAGCATCTGTTTCCCCATCAAAAGCCGTAAATGTGTGAGAAGTAAGTTGTTTTTCAGGAGTGGTTTAATCAGATTCTCTCTCTCCGTCTCCTGCAGGATCAGTCAGATGAGTCTCCGTCTCGTTGCGGCCGTCACCCGACGCCGCCGGCGAAGTGTTCGTCCAGCGAGATGCAGTGCCGCTCAGGAGAGTGCATTCACAAGAAGTGGAGGTGTGACGGAGACCCCGACTGCAAGGACGGCAGCGACGAAGCCAACTGTCGTACGTACAGCACCTGACCGTTCACACGCTGAGGATGGAGCGTTTTAACATCATGATCACATACGTTCAGTCGTTACAAACCAGCTGAAACGAGTAAATACACAGCTGGAGTTTGAAATGAAGAACTGTGGAATAACTTCAGCCAGAGAAATTCAGGATTTAATATCTGGAGGAAAAACAGCTTGAGCAGTGATCAGTGTTGTGCTACACTTTGACATTAATTACTTGATAATCTGTCTTTTATTATCCATCTGTCCAATTATTTCTAAATTAATCCTCGCAGTGATGAGGACACAGTCGCCACAGATTCTTTAGAACAGAAGCTGATGTCTTGTTTGTTTGTGTTTGTTTTGTCTCAAAACCCAAAAATATTCAGTTGAAACCGTTTTGAGAATCTGCAATCTGAGAAAGTTTTGACTTTTTTTTAATGGTAAATGATTAATCCACTGTTAAAAATAGTCGCTTTTTTAATTTTCTGTCCCTCAGCCAGTGCTTACATCTGTAACTCAGGTGTTTGTGTGTGTCTGTGCAGCTGTGCGCACCTGTGGACCAGATCAGTTTAAATGCGATGATGGAAACTGCATCGTTGGCAGCAAGCAGTGTAACGGCATCAGAGACTGCAGCGACGGATCGGACGAAGTCAACTGCAAAAACAGTACGTGCTGTGTGTGTGTGTGTGTGTGCAGCTTCACAGGTGACTGTTTTTAATTATCCTCAGGTCGTTATCAGGTGAAGAAGCTTTATTTTTACCAAAATAAATAAATAATCCACTCCAGGCTTTGCTACACACAGGATGTTTGTTCGCTGTACATGATGTGTTTAGAGGCTTTTTTCTCCACCAATCTTAAAGCTTTCAACAATCCACTTCAGGCTGTCCTGATGCTTTTTATTTCTGTTCACTCATCTAGAACATAAAAAACACCCCTCCTGGTTATTTGGTTTCCTTTCTTTGTTTTTGCTCCAGTAAACACAACTTTGAAAACAGATTTTTAAAGATTTAAAGATAAGATTGTGGAGGATTCTCCGACAGCTGTTTAAAGAGGTTGTTTTTTATGGGTTAGATGTTCCTCTAAAGTCTGAGAGGAGCTTGAGGTTTTGGGTTTATAAAACCTTTTGAGTACATGTTGGCTCAATATCCAGTCACAGTATCTTGTTTGCTGTTGCTTGTAAACAATCTGCTGGTGCATTTGCTGAAGTTTAAAAGTTGTGAGGACTAAGAGTGAAAAGAAAAGATCGATACCGCTCGAGATTTCGTATTAAATACAAACATAGATCCAGGAGGAAATTAGCTTAGCATAAAGACTGGAAACAGCTAGCCTGCCTCTGTACAAAGACACCGCTTACTGAAATCTCCTGATATGCTTTGATGCACTGGCAGCTTCACGTCTGGACTTTCAGAGGGAGATATTACATGTAAATATTAAAGCAGTGTCTTGTTTTCTCTCCACAGTGACTCAGTGTAACGGGCCAGAGAAGTTCAAGTGTCGCAGCGGGGAGTGTATCGAGATGAGCAAAGTGTGCAACAAGGCCCGAGACTGTCCCGACTGGAGCGATGAACCCATCAAGGAATGCAGTGAGTAATTAATAAAAGAATCTGCTTCTTCACAAGTTTCTAAATGGATTATTATCATTTTATTTTCAAGACTCAGGACACTTTGGTCTGAACATGAGAGAACTCTGTTAACACTGTTGAAATTCATGCTCTACACCAGTGAGTATTCTGTGTACGCTGTGTACTAACTGCAGTATCATCATCTGTTCAAACTTTTCCACCGGCATCACTGAGCTGCAGCCTCAGATTCACAGCAGCAGCAGCTCGAGTGCAGAGCAGCGTTAACTCAAAACCAAATATTGTCCTCCAGGGGACGACGCCTCGGTCTGTGGCCATTTTCTCAGCACAATAGCATATTTGTATTGATTGTAACACAACCACCTCATTCTCCCATTCTGTGCAGCCGCTTGCAGCTTCTTGGCATCTGAGCACAGTAGATAAATCACTCTATCTTACTACGTAAATGAGGAGATGCAGAGCGGCTCTAAGACAAAAAGACGTAGGTGACACTAAGATATTGTGGCAGAACTCATGAAGATTCATCGGTTTAACTGATCTTTCTACACTGATATCATCTTTGTATATTTGCAGTAGAATATGTGCAAATATGAATGATCTTGTAGTGTGAGCCTCAGTGTGTGTATCCACTTTAATCAGCAAATGTCACTTGTTATAAAGTCTTGAGCCGGCAGCTCTAAATGTCAGCGACATGAAAATTGTTTGAAGTAGAAATATTTGATCTTGACTTTCCAGAGTTGTGATTCTGTATCCTGCTGATGCTTCACGCCAGAGAAAAGAAAACGAAGGAAGCTCCAACGTTTAGTTTTCTTCAGACGGAGACGATTTGCTCGTGTCCACACCTGAGAGAGGAGAGTTCAGTTTGGACAAACGGGCGGTGAAACGACCTGACGTTTCTCTCCGTCGCACATTCATTTATGCTGATAATATGTGGATTTTTCTTTTCACCATAAATCCTGCCTCGTGCAGCTTTAATGTGTCCTGCAGTTCACTTCTAAATAATTCTCTTTCATGGATCAAAGAACCCGGCCAGAAGTGATTAAAATGCTTTTCACAATCAGAATACTAAACTCAGAGTGAGTCTGAGCTCCAGTTCAGACAGAGGGAAAGATTGGCACATCACGTAAATAATCAAGTTAATGGATCAAAGAACGATGTATTTTTTAAGTGTAATGTTGTCTGAAGTGTTGGCGCTCTGCCTGCTCTGTTGAATTTTCCTGTTGTCAAAGAACAGCGAGCAGTGAAACTCTATATCTTTGGAAATTATCCAGTAAAGTCACTGCTACAATATCAAAAGTTGAAGGTCTGGAGTCAAATGCCAAACTTCGTCTGTGTCTACGTCTGCACCGGCGACACCCAAGGCCAGAGGCTTTATGTTTGGGTTGTCCGTCCCTCAGTAACGCCTCGAGGGAATTTCTTCAAATTTGGCCCAAATGTTTACGTGGATGATTAGATTTTGGTCACCAAAGGTCGCTGCGATCGCACAAAACACTTAACTCAGGAATTCATACGCTAATTAACTGCAACTGGACTTGTTGGCAGAGGCTTACAACCACAAGGTGGTGATTCTAATTTCCTGCTGTCTTGTTTTGGGGAGCTCTGTGCTGCCCAAGCTGCAGTATTTGTTGCCAAAGTGCAGTTTTAAATGGACTTTTTAACCTCTCAGACTCATAAAATATAAAACAATAACCTTCCTTAGTCTTATTTCAGTGTTGAAACATGTAACTATCACATCCTCAGTGACATCCATTTGAATCGAGGCTGGTCTTTGTATCATCTCTCATCCCTTTACGTCTAAACTATCGATGCCTGTTTCCTTCAGATCTAAACGAGTGTCTCCTGAACAACGGCGGCTGCTCACACATCTGCAAAGACATGGTGATCGGCTTCGAGTGCGACTGCACGCCTGGACTGCAGCTCATCGACCACAAGACCTGCGGAGGTAGGCGACCTGTATATTAGCCATATTAGATCACTGCAGACAGCTGTAAATATCTGCACTCACAAATCTGTTTATAATAATTAGATTTTGTCAAAAGGCTGCATCAGTTTATTCGTTAGAGTTGATGACCAGCAGTCGTTTATTAGGTGGCATTAAAGGGCAACTGTAGCCCGCTCCTGGTCTCAGCCTGAGGCAACAGGCTGGAGGCTACGTTAGCTGCTACTAGCATAACACACCTGAGGACTCCAACTGAAGAGTGGTAAAGTTGCATTGTGGGTAATGTAGGCACAGGGAGAGAAGAGTGTTGAATTAAAAAGATGATATCTGGTTTTGCTGCAGTGATTTGGATTCTTTTGTTTTCACTGTTGGATTATAGAGGTGTGTGCTTTTTTATTTTCCCTATTCCTCAATAATGGATGATGCCGTCTCTCATTTTAAGACTTTCTGGGGCATTAATACACGGAGCCTGGGAGGGGACATGGAGGAAAGAATCTGAAGGTTGAGGGAAAAAAAAAAAAAGACGTACTTTCTGTAACGATCTTGAGAAACTTTTGTGGTTGAGGGATAAGGGATAAATTGATAATAAAATAAAACATCCCAAATTCAGAAGAGAGAACTGAGGATCATCAGACCCAAACCAGCAGGACAGAACAGAGCACTGAACACCAAGTCATTTTTCCTTCTCTTTATACATCACACTCTATATTTGTATTAAAAAAACCAACATTCTTCACCACATGTTCAGAGCAGTGAGTCCACATGGATTCATTTGGATATTAGAGATACTGACACATCTGGACACAATTAGGCTGAATATAATTGGGTCCCTGGTTGGGTCTATTAGAAACTTGATGCTTTGAAATCAGTCCCTAATCATTATTATAAACATCAGCTTGTTGGCAAAGTGCTTTCCTGTTTGCTCAGATGCCCAGAAAATTGGTAATTGATTGAATAATTGCAGCTTCCATTTAGCTGCATCCTCTCCAGTTACTGTTTGTTTCTTTGAGATGTTTTTACTGTTTCCTAAAGGTTATCAGTTTATTTGATTATTGGCATGTGATTCTGTGAGTTATTTTTTCCTGGAAGAAAAACACAGCCTTTCATTGTTGTTCTCTGACATGCTTTTGTTCCTTGGCAGCACTAACCTCCTGTTGTTTGAAAGGTAGATGAGTGAGAACTAATCCAACAGTGAGTCAGACGTACAGTCGGCTGAATGAGTCAGTTAAAGCTGTAACATGTTCTGATTGTGTACTTATGACGCCTCTGAAGGGTTCAGTGTGTAATGTGATCGGCTGTGTTGTAATCTTTTTATTTTTCTAAAAGCTGAAATTCTCTTGGTTATATTCAGGAGGCAGTGATCCGACAGTTTTGTGATTGAGCCAATCTTGGCCTCAAACGCTGCTTTGGATGTTGGGAAATGTGTATAATCCCCCATCTCGAGCTGAAACCCCGCTGGTTTCACAGTGGTGCTCCCTGATGTAAAATCACCACTAAACTCCTAAAAATGTTTGAATTTTCCCATTTCATTTTGATGAGAAGCAGCTTGTTGCTAAAGAGCATTTTGGCAACACATCAATAAGCGATTAAAGCCAGGTTTAATTTTCATTTTGTGCATCCGAAGCAGTAGGACACTCCTCATGGGAATGTTTTAGAAAAGTAATTGTTTTCAAACACATGAATTTAATTTTATATAAAAACAACTTTTATCTTCTCTAGCTCTGTGACTAGACAACCTGTGTTTGTAGCAGAGCCGAGACGTCAAACGTCTGATTACTCAAATTGAAGCATTCAGCAGACCTGATTAATTAAACATGTTGTATACCAGCTGTCTTCCTGTGTTTCTCTTCCCTCACATCTCCGTCTTCCCTTCTCTTTCTCTCTCTGTGCGCAGACATCAATGAGTGTCTGAACCCCGGCATCTGCAGTCAGATCTGCATCAACCTGAAGGGAGGGTACAAGTGCGAATGCCACAACGGCTACCAGATGGATCCGACCACCGGAGTCTGCAAGGCTGTCGGTGAGTCAAGAGTGTAACTTAAGACTACTGTGACCTGGATGACTGAGAACCAGAGATAGGCATTTGAAGAAATGTCCTTGATCGATGATCAGGGGAAAATTAACCACTTCAAACGTTCATTAATCATTATTTTTAATACTGAAAATGCCTACGGCAGAAAATAGGCAATTAAAGACAGTGTGTTTTCCCTCAGTTAAAGATGAAATTATCGTCCAACAACAATCGTCTTAAAGTCTTTAAAGTGACAGCAGCTGGGAGAAAAAGTCTGATACTAAACTCTCTCAGATATCATCAGAAAAGCTCAGTTGTCGCTCAGCTGGAGATGGAGATGTCATCCTCTAGTCTGTTGGACTGTTTCCGTCTCTGCAACAAAAAGGCTTTGTGTTGCTCGTTAACAAAGACCATCACTGTATCCTCAAAGTCAACAGATTCCTGTAAAATCTGTATTTAAATTACACTTCCTCTTCTTCAAAAATGTCACAACTTTGCATCAGTTTCTGGTTATACAGGACCAGTGGAGAAAAGAAGACAAAGACCCCATGCACTTTAACAACATGTTTTAAACATTTAATAAGACTGGATCGATCAGATATCAGCAAGTGCACCGAGAAACCTGAGCCACATTTTGAAGAGACAAGCTGTCGCATTAACCTTCAGTTTCTGTTTCTCATTTAACAAACACTTTCCCGTCCTCAGGTAAGGAGCCCTGCCTGATCTTTACCAACCGTCGAGACATCCGTCGTCTGGGTCTGGAGAGGAAGGAGTACACTCAGATTGTGGAGCAGCAGAGGAACACGGTGGCTCTGGACGCAGACTTTGACCAGCAGATGATCTTCTGGGCCGACCTGGGCCAGAAGGCCGTGTATAGGTAGATTCTAAACACACAGCCGCACAGAAGGGAACACAGGAAAAGCACAAAAAAGTAGCAGAATCATACATTTTTCAAGTTGAATCTGATTTGTATGGAGCCTGGGAGGGGACCTGGAGGGAAAAAAAATCTGAAGATGTATTTTTACAAGATCCTGAGAAGCTTTCTTCGGAAACTTCTGAAAGTTTTTCAGGATCTCGCATGATGTGCTTTTGCGAGATCTTGAGAAAGTTTTGCAAGATCTTGAAAAAATGTTTGTGAGATCTCGAAACTTTTGAAAGATCTCGAGAATTTTTTGCGAAATCTCAAACTTTCACGAGAGAGACTTTTGCGAGATCTTGCAAAAGTACATTTTTTCCCCCTAACAGTCATCATTAGTGCCGTGTCTCCATCCATGGTGGCGTACTTAATAATTTCATTTTTCACTTAACTGGTCAGTCATAGCTGTACTTTGAAATGAATGCTAACATGATAAAATGATGTTAAAGCCGTGTTCATGGTGGAGAAGGGAACTATTTCCATACGAACGGACAATTCAGGAGAGTTGTACGATTGCAGAGTTCGGTCATGTGAGGCTCGAAAATATCGTGTGTTAACAAAATAGCAGTGTATCCATTAAATAATTGCTTTGAACAGACTTTTAGACCTTTACAGATGTGATCTATTGTTGTTTTGTAGAAAATAAAGCAGAGAAGAATGAATGGAACCCATGTGGTTATGTGATAATTGAACTGATGGATGTTCATTGATGATTTGATGTGAAGATATCAGGAGAAGCCCGACATGTTGTTTCTTGTGGCAGAGGTTAGCAGATACATCGTCTCTGTCCCCCTTGTCTTCGCAGCACCGTGTTGGACAAACGAGGGGACATCGGCGCCCACAGCAAAGTGATCGACAACGTCCAGACTCCAGTGGGAATCGCCGTGGACTGGATCTATAAGAACCTGTACTTTTCCGACCTGAGCACCAAAACCATCTCCGTGGCCAACTTCAACGGAACCAAACAGAAAGTTCTGCTCAACAGAGGCCTGAAAGAACCGGCCTCCATCGCTGTGGATCCTCTGTCTGGGTGAGTGGGAAGGTTGTGTTTTAAGAAAGCTGGATGAAAACCTTGTACCTCCAGTTGATAATGTGTATTTATGAAGGAATGTGTGTGTTGGACCTGTAGGTTTCTGTACTGGTCTGACTGGGGCGAACCTGCCAAGATCGAGAAATCTGGTATGAACGGAGTGAACAGACAGGTTCTGGTGGCGACGGACATCCAGTGGCCGAATGGAATCACTCTGGGTAGGAACACAAACACAAACACAAAACTAGCTTCCTGTTGAAAGGACATGGTTTAGTTTTTATACTAATCAGGTCCCACTGTTCCCAAAAAGTGAGGAGAAATCAAAAATGCAGACGAGATCAACAGACATTAAAGCAGTTCCATATACTTTTTAAATGCAGTTTTTCAGCTGAAGTGAGCACACGGAAAAAAATTCCTCAGAAAATGGAGGCATTTCTAGTTTTTATTCACATCTTGAAGCAGCGTTTTTATGTCTACTTCAAGAGCTACAGTTATTAAAGCCTAATGACTCCTGACTGTAAGCACGTACACAAAACTCAGGCGAATGAAAAGAATGAAAAATGCAGCCTTGGTGCTTCATCATTCATCACTGTGAATTTCCCCCGGTGAAGCTCAATAAAGCCTTATGTTATTTAAAAAAAAAGTTCACTCTTGTATGTTAGAATTTGTTTCTGTCACTCCTCTCTAACACCTGAACCAGTTGATCAGATTCTTCTCTGTTTGGTCTCTTTCTCTTCTTGTACATGCATCCACTACACTGTGGAAAAGCCATTGATTTGTCCCTGTTAATGAAATGTCGTATTGATTTTATTTCTTTCTCTTCTCTTACCTCTCTTACCACGCCTCATCTGTCTTCTGTGCTCTTCTTTTCATCCTTTCACCTTTGTATTTTCTCTTTAACTCCCTCGTCTCATCTCCCATGTCCAACGCACTTTGATTCAATATTCATCCTCTATTACTCCTTTCTTTTATTACCATTTCTTCCATCTTTCTCTTTTATTTCTCCCCTCGCCCCTCTCCTGTTTCTTCACACTCTCCCTCTTCCTCCCAGATCTGATCAAAGGCAGGTTGTACTGGGTCGATTCAAAGCTGCACATGCTCTGTAGCGTCGACCTGAACGGAGACAACAGGAAGAAAGTGCTGCAGTCCTCAGACTACCTGGCTCATCCCTTCGCTCTCACTGTGTTTGAGGTACTGCAGCTGTTACGTCCTCTCTCTGACACACATACTGTTTCATAACGGTTGTAAACCCACTATGATTGTGAGATAAACTCATAACAAACAAAACTGGGAAAAACGGCAGCCCTGATCCAGGACAGTCTCAGGTCTTTTCTCACAGTTTTAGCCTAAGAATGATTTGATTTATTATTTAGTTCTTCAGCTTTTCAAGCCAAGTTCTCTCATCAAGTTTACAGTTTTTGTTGCCTTTGTTTCCACTATTTATTTCTCTTCATTTCTGCAGAAATTCCCAAATTAAATGTTTGTTTCTGTGTCGGTGCAGTCACACACAACAGTTTGAGTTTGTCCATAATTTTGCAGGTTTACAGAATTTTTTTTTGCTTACTCGTAGTACACAAGCTCCTTTCCAACTGAATGTAGTTTTCTTCATTTTTTTATCCTTAAATCAAAAACTCTGGCCTGTCAAGACAAAGGCAGGAGAAAAACTGGTGTTACTAATCACATTAATCACTGGTAACGATACCTGCGGTTTAAAACCTGCACTCTTCATACGTCCATGCTGTCAGTTTCACATAGAATCTGGCTGAATCTCGCCGTCTCCGTCACCTACACCCACTCACACAACTGCTGCCTCACTTGCCCTCAGATGACACATTTATTTACATGCCAGGCTTAAGGCACAACTCATGCCTGGACACTTTTAACAGCATACTGTAATATTGCAGTCTATAGAAGGCTTTTACTGTTTAATGTTCTTATAACTTGCGTTCTCTAGTGGCTAATTAAGGGGTTAAAACCCTCTGCTGCACAAAAAGTTCACTTTTTTGTGGAGATATAAATGTGAAGGAGGCGTGAGCAGTGAGAGCTACCGAGGCTGAACGGACTAAAGCAGAGCACCGGCGAAATCAGCAGAAAATCCAGGCAGAGGAGTGAATTTGATTGGCAGGTGGTCTCTGCAAAGCGCAGTGCAGGAACACAGATGGTCTTAGCACACAGATGGTTTCATTTGTAAATGTAGAGTCTCTCCATCCGCCCGTTTTGCACAGTATTTATGTGCCACGATTTCCTTACAGGCGTTTGGAAAGCCATCTGAAGAGCTCTGTTAAAAGGGCTGGGTGTGTAATGGGCTGTTACTGTCAGAGGGAAAGCTTGTGTTTTTCTAAAAGTATTAATTGTGCCAGTAACCATGACAACAATGCTATACTATACTGATTAAAGCTTTCATCTGTAATAATAAATTCTCTCCCTCTCTCTCTCTCTCTCTCCAGGATCGAGTCTTCTGGACAGACGGTGAAAACAAAGCCATCTACGGCGCGAACAAGTTCACCGGCTCGGACGTGGTGACGCTCGCCAGCAACCTGAACGACCCCCAAGACATCATAGTCTATCACGAGCTGATCCAGCTGTCGGGTAAGAGCCTGACGAGAGAGGGAGGGAGAAGGAAAGAGGGGTGGTGGAGAGGCAGGTGGAACGGACACTGAGGATCGCTGAGCTGGAAAATCTTCTTATTCATCAGAGTCCTGCAGGATCAGTGACGTCACTGCAACCTCAGGGCTGATGTTGAACTTTTTATTTTTTTCTCAGTCACTGCTGCTGTGAGTTAATGAAGAAAAAGTTAATCAGAAATTACTGTAATTACACATGATTCAGGTGCAGGGTGTTGTAATGATGATTATCACTGCAGCTGTAATCATGCAGCAGCTTCCTGCTGCAGTCTCAACTCAAGGTCCTGCTTACTAGCTTGTTGTGGAAGCTTTCAGTCATATTGCACAGGCATCAACAGATGTAGCCGAATGTTCATCTATTAAGCAGAGACATGAGAAACATTAGAAAAACACCTGCAGTCCTGTAACAGCTGAACAAACCATGAAAACCATGAGAGGAGGTTGAAAGCTTCTTGAACAAGCCGGTAAAGCCTTTGAATTTCACGATGGTCACCGTGTCAGATTAGCCGATCATAGAGCCATAAATTCTTGCTGCATCTTGTTCGGGAGACTGCACGCCACAGGTTTGACCCTGACCTTGTGCGTCGGCGAGACTTGAGACTCGTTTGCGATGTTCATATTCAGTCCTGATGCTTGAAATTTGCCAGCCATGATAACAGTGAGTCACAATCAGGCCTTGAGTTGTTTTTGTTTTTTTTTCAGACTGCTGAAGCAAAATCTTCTTGTTTTTTAACCTTAACACAAACACATTGTCTAGATTAGATCACAAGACTGTGCAGATCAGATTTCAAACAGCATATATTCACAGAAATATGAATTTAAAATATTTTGAATTTTCTTTTTCAGCCAACACACAGTGATTCTGTATGTGTGTATATATCTATTTATCAAAAAGACCAGCACTGAATTACAAGGATTATTTTTTTGTGTTAGATAGGAGATATATTCAGTTTCTGTGGGTTCTTAGTCATCCAGGTCATGGTGGTCTGAAGTGCTGGAGTTGAACCTCTTTTAGTTTTCGCTAAAGGAAACCAGTTACCTTCAACTCCATAACTTAAGACTTATTCACTGAGCAGATTTTCTTTGTGCCTGTTGAACTAATCAGAGCTGTTGACTGGTGTGTTGACAGGTACTAACTGGTGCACAGAAAAAGGTGAAAATGGAGGCTGCAGCTACATGTGTCTGCCCGCACCGCAAATCAACAAACACTCCCCCAAATACACCTGTGTGTGTCCAGAGGGACAGGAGCTGGCCGCCGACGGTTTACGCTGCAGACCTGGTGAGTCACAGCTGCTGCAGTGGCATGTCATTCATCCATGTTTACACCCACATTTTACAGGATTTGCAACATGCAAGGTACGATTTGCAACATTAGATCATTTCTTTCTATAATCGAAACAAACACTATGAGCCCTGCAGGACTCACACATTTATCTGTAGTTTTCTAGCAGCACTAATGACACTGCTGCTTGTGATCTGTGTACGAGCACGGCTCGCTAATTGCTTTTGTGAAACAGGCTGCAGGGCTTGTGGAGATGTCACAGGCTGTTTTTGTCTGTTTTAATAGTCCTGAATGGAAGCAGCAGAGCTGCACAATGAATCAGTCTAAAATCGAAATATTGATTCTTACTCATTCAGTCTCACGATGATTCTGCTGCTAGAGGAGAGATCTGTTGCAACAGACTAAGTCCTTATTTCTTCCACGTTGCGTCACTGCATGACAAGACTTCATTATAACGTGAAATGTGTGAAGACAGTGAGGGCAGAAAATAAATCGAAGGAACGAACAAGAAAACACTAAAAAAAAATCAGGAACAAAATTATTCAGAATGAAGGAAATCCTGTCAGTGACGCTCAGGTAGATGAAACACATTTATCCAACTCCTAGATCTAAAAAGAACTGTAATTACAGAGGAAAATATTTTGATTAAATGCTCTTTCCATTTAATCCAGAACTGTGAAGGACCAGGAAAGTTAGTCTAGAAAGTTGTTGGATAAAGGGTGATTGCTTTGTTTGTTTGTTTTTGTTTTGAGACAAGGATTCTGTGTTGTTGTGTTTATTTGGCCGTTTTCAGCAAGAACATTAAGATATTGTAGAAAAGTTAATGGCAGCAAAACTGGAATATTTCTGAGAAAAGGAAGAATGTTTTAAATAGAAACTTGAAGGAGGCCTGGGGTAAACATTACCAGTAATCCAGCTGACTGATTTAAATCTGCCTGCAAGTCACTGTGAATGGCATCATGGGAAAATATTAAAACCTGCTGCTCATTGAGCTAAATGTGCATTTCAGTTACTGTGAACACAAATGCATGTTTGAAGGCTTCCTCTCTGCTTCGTCTTCCCTTTACTGTCTCGAATCGGCCTCTTCTTAAAGAATCGATTAAAAGGAAAAGGCTAAAAAGGAGCCGTGGTTTCATTGTGGATCCTCCAAACACAGAATCAGTCGTAAGAAACAGAATTAATTCAGTTGAATTCTTTGGGTTAAAGCGAGTATCGTCACTCCCTGCTCTTTTTCCCTCTGCTTCTCAACCATGTTTCCTCGCTGTGTGTGCGTCTGTGTTCCCTCTCCGAGTCTTGTCTTCTGACTGTATCCATGCCAGCCACAAACCCAGCTGTCTGTTTGTGTTAGTCGTCTGACAGCTGAACAGTAGCTGAGTCAGTCGGTGTTGTGATCCAGTTTTCAGCGACTCCTTGGCAAGTCTCTACTCCGTCCTCCTCACATCTCAGCTGCAGCTCCGTCTCCTCCTCTTCCTCCTCCCCCCGTGTTTGAAAGTGTCTTTGTTGTCTCATCCTGACAGCTGAATTCCCAAGTTCCCCGGTCGTTCTTGTCCTCTTGGCCTGTTGAGAGCTGCCCTCCGGTTCATTTTTGCCGCTTAGTTTGAGCTATCTTTAGTTCTCTGGACTCATGAGTGTGATATGATTGTGATAATCTACTTTCCACAAACTTTGGGAACCTGGTTGACCTATCTTGTGTGCACTGTCATGTTGAATCAGGAAAGGGCCTTTGCCAAACTGTTGCCACCGCGTTAGATGTATGTATGTTGCGTTAATATTTCCCTTTCCCTTGGGTCTAGACCAAACCATGAAAACCAGCCCTAGAAATAATGTATGCAACAAGTATGTGTGACACTGACTTTTAGTTGTACGTCTTTGACACCAGTACAATTTAATTAAATCTTGATTAACTGGAGAAAATTGTGGAATTCAATTTAATGGTTTGATCTGTGCTCTTGTTGGGTCATTTAGAGATAAAAACAGGTCTCTCAGTTTTAGTTGGCAACCATTTGTTTTATTGGTTAAACACAGTGTCCCTTGTGTTGTGTTGTGTAGTTGTAGCTACTTAGCTAATGAATTAACAAAAAATTCTGTTCCCAGCTCGTGTTTCAGTTAAAATTCTTTCATATATAGTCATTTATTTGTTTATCTGACAGGGACTATAGTTTGTTCAATATGAATTTCAACACAAGTATATTATAACTAATTTCTGACACCTGTAAATTTGATGTGTACATACATGGTAAAATTATAACTCAGCACTTTGTAGTGATTCAGAAAAGACCAAAGACTAAAACTACAGGTCCCAGTAAAACTCTTGTTTACCACCAAGGTATTTTAATACAGTACAACAAGAAACACGTCCCTCAAAATTAACATGGTTCAGTTGTTATTATAGAAATAAGTTAGACAAGAAACATGAAGGTAAGATTTTATATTTAAGATTTATTAATGTTAACATATTAGCAAAGCCAGATTCAGGGGCTATTTAGAGTCTCCAACCAACCTAAGAGGCATATTTTTGGACTGTGGGAGGAAACCGGAGGACCCGGAGGAAACCCACGCAGACATGGGGAGAACATGCAAACTCCACACAGAGAAGACCAGGAGCTGGCTACACAAGCTGTTCTTAAGTTCAAATTGTCTTAGCATAGTTCTGTCAGTGTTAACTAAGTCTCACACATGACTAAATTAAAAGGGCTTGCACCAAGCAAATTACTTATTGCATAGAGCTTAGCTGCTATCCATCAGCAAACTAACATTAGCTGGCAAAGCTAACAGGTGCTTGCTAGTCAGTGCAGAACTGAGCAAGAGCAATGTACCCAGCAACCATCTTGCTTTTCTGCACCAATTCCAAAGAGTTTTGTCTCTGTCAATCATTTAAGCTCAAAAAATGTCCAAGTAATCCTTAAAGTTAAAATGGTGCAGCCCAGTTTATGAACTAGCAAGTATTCACTTAAAAAACAAATATTGGGTCTTCTACTGTGAGGCCACAATGCTACTCATTGAGCCGCCATGCTGCCCGAAAACAACCACCAGTGCTTTCATAGCAGAGCACTTGAGCGCCAGTTCTCGCATGTTCTGCAATAAAAGCTTCACCTTAATCCAGGACGTTGTTGGCGGTGCAGCAGGAACCAAAGGTCTTTCTCATCCAGGAACAGAAGCGTTGGAAGCGGCTCCTCCTCCTCGTTGCCGTCCTCTGGTCGTTGCTGGTCGTCCTCTTCATCGTGGCGGTTTCCTTGGTGGCCGGGGGCACTGGAGCACATTTGGCACTAAACATATAAATGCATAGTTAGTACATTAGTTCTGCTTAGGGCACGGTGTCTGTCTTGGTGGCACAATCAGAGAAAAAATATCTTGCCTTATATCCGTGTCCTCTTCAAGCGTCTCAGTCAGGGGGGTTCTATTTTCAGGACGAGCTTCACGCACCAAGATGACACCTCTTGGAAAAGCTTTGTTGTCATTGTCCTGGGTTTTCTTCACCTCTCTTGTGTCCGACTTTGGCTGGCTGGCGTTCGGTCTTGGTTCATCACTGCCAAAAGAGAAATTCACGCTGTCAGCAAACAGAGCATACAAATATGCAACTCAACCAATGAACAAGGGATTTATGAATGTGTGATAACAAACACACACTTACCAGGTGCTGAGGTTGGAGCTATTATTGAGGAAGCTCTTGGTGATGAAGGGATGGCTGAGGATACCGTCCGGGGTGATTCTCTCCTTCACATCCCAAGTCAGCATCGCCTTCAACAGCTCGATACACTCCCTCCTCTCGTCAGCTTCCATCTTGTTGTCTCTCTCCAGACGCATCTAGTTTAGACAATTAACAATTGGAAAGTACATCAGTGATCAAGTCGTCTTCCTTAATCATGAAAAGACAGTGAATGGTTTAACCACCTACCGTTGCAGTTTCGTCCAGATGACGGAAGGTGTACATTCTCTTGTCCCTTGGGGGGGGTTCTGTTCCCCAAATCTCCTCTGATGTCTGAAAGAAGGTGAAAGCATTTAGGTTGCATGTATTTCCCAATAAATGTCACCAAGTAAGTATAAAAAACTTTTAAGGAAGATTAATGATTAAATAAAGATAGAAAAGGCCAGAGAACAGATATTGTACCTTGAGGATCCACTCGTCTGATTCTGTCTTCTTGAAGAAAAGAGGAACTCTTATTCCAGTCCTCACGAGATGCTCAGGTGGTGGGCCAAGGAGGTCAATGACGTGTCGCAGCTGGAAACAAAGCACAGCATCACAATCGTCAATAAAATTTATTCTGGTCAAAACGGGAACAATAGTCAAACTGAGGCTGGGCATTCAGGGAGAGTCCTTTCATAGAAAATTACTTACTGTAAGGTACTCGTTTGATGACGGGAACAGCATGAGGCCAAACATCATGACTGCCATCACGCAGCCTAGCGACCAGATGTCAATGGCCTCCGAAACTGGGAGTCCAAGCATGATCTCTGGAGCTCTGAATGTTGGGAAGAAAACAAGCAAAAAAAGTAGTCAGAAACCACATAACAACATTAGTACAAAATAACTATGAAGCCCTGAATTCAAGACTTCTTAGGTATTGATAAGAATCACTGTTTCTTACCTGTATGGAAGTGCCTGGCCAACCATGCCTAGCATTGCTTGGGATTTGAAAAAAGCCAAGCCAAAGTCGATCAGTTTCACCCTAAAGGGCTGCCTCTTATGATCCACCATCATGACGTTATCAATTTTAATATCACAGTGGATCAGGGAAACCGTCTTCAGGGCATTTAATGCTGTCGCCAACTGCAAGAAATAACAATATTATTAATATTCATGATATAACTGAAAATGTTTGTAAGGGAAACTTTTGTCACATAGAAACTGAAGAAAAAGTTACAAAGGTGCCTCAACAATGTCCTACCTGTTGAATGACAGTTCTGATGTTCTCTAAACGCATTGGACCTTTCAGATTTATCAGGTAATCCTGAAGGCTGATGTCTAACATCTCAAACACCAGGCTCATCTGACCATAAGCAAGGAGTGCGCCGTGATATTTGATAATGTTGAACTTGTCCAGATTGTGTTTGGCCAGGATTGTCATTATGGAGGCCTGGGGAGACATTACAAGTTTGTTGATTCACTTGGACTAATCAGCAAACAAAGTCACTTAGGAGACAAATATAAATGAGGAGTGAAATCAAAAGCAAGAGTCTTACCTCTTGGCGGGGGTCTTCGTTGCTCCTGGGTATCTTTATGGCTCTGGTCTCTCCAGTGCTCAATTTTACACATTTCACAACTGTCCCAAATCCACCTTCTCCCAGAACTTTGATGAACTTGTAGGTTCTGGGGATTGGGATCTGGTGTCTGTATGGTCCCTCAGGGGAAGATGATGATGATGAAGAAGAAGTATCCATTGTTGAATATCTTCTGTCTGTGGCAGACAGGTGTAATTGAACTGGTTACTTTCGTACATTTTTTTTCACATTTTAAAGAGACTAATTAACACCAGTTTTAACATATGCCTGAACAACTTTGTCTTACAGGAGTAGTAGCTGGTTTCAGTCATCCAGCCATGATCTAAATTGAGTACTTTCAGAATTTAACACATTTATCAAAGTTGTTAAATATAATCTTATGCTGTCAGAAAGTAGTGCTTGAGCTCCAAAATATTTGCTACATCAAAGAGAACAGTAGTTACTCACCTCACACGGTTAATGTTCTTTCGTTCGCTCGTTTGTTTGTTCGCTCGTTTGTTCGCTCGTTCGTCGATAGGTCGTTGATCTGATCTCGATTCAGGTCTCTAACTAAACTAAAAAGTGAGCTGATTCCACCTCTTACCTTCTCTCGGTGTGACATTACGTTCTAGAAATCCTGATGTCACAAGTTTTAAGCTCGAAGCTTCTTATTCTAAATTCTGAGTTCTGCCCATGCAGCAGCTATCACAGCAACATTCTTTTAAAAATAAACAAAACCCAGTGAATATGTTCATCAATACAAAGCTTAGAAGTGTAACACAAGCACAGAGTGAGTGGTTTTTGGGGCTGCAGGTGGTCATTGTATGGTCATCATTATTTTTATTAAACATTTTTACATTTCAAATGGGCACTGCCAGGCCAAGGTGACAAGCACTTAAACCACAGTGGGATCAGGTCTGTGTCCATGGGTGGATCACTGTATTGTATTAGAAACAGAGGAGGCAAGGGATCAGGGGGCAGCTATAGGGCCAGAGCTTCTGTTTGTTGGGTCAAATGATCTGGTTGAAAGTGGGTTGATGTCTTCCTGCAGAGTTTATTTATAAATGAAAGCAGCGAGTAGCGGTGATTGGCCCCTTGCTCCGTCCTGTACGTAGGGGGTGTTGACTCTGGATGTTGTTACCAAGGTACCATAAAGCCATTGTGCCATACCCAATCCCAATATCAATTCATGCTGTTTCTGACTTGTGTGCCAGGTTTCATTAGTTTTTGAGCATCCCGTGCCTCTCAGCAACAACTTCTTGTTTCATAGCAAAATATCTAATTGGTTTGAGTTCATCTTCAAAGAATAGTTGAATAATTTCCAGTAAATATTGAGTCATATTTTGGTTTGAATTGCCCTTCCCTAATTGTGAATTAAACTGAAGAGGCCCTAAAACAGACTCTTGGGGAACTCCATATCATTTTTGTTCTCTCATTTACCAGGAACTTCAGTTATGCTCCACCTGTTTCTCTTTTCCCTCCTATCTTCTCTGAACTATTCAGGTCAGAAGTAACAAAATACTCAATTACACTTCCAGTGTTGGACCTGAGATTTAGTTTGACTGCTTCAAGAAATAGAAATTCAAACTACAGTCCTCCCCTCCATAACTCTTCTTTGCTATTAAAAAGGTTGCTGGGAAACGCCTGTCCTCTCTCTGATCTACTCTCCTCCAGTTGTTTTGTCTCAAGCTCCTTTCTGTGCTCCCACAGATTAGCCTTTTCATACTGAAGCAGCGTCGGATAGGAACCTGACAGCTGAATTCAGTGCACATACTTTCCTAATTGGACTCAAACTGTAGACCGAGACACTAGTGTACACAAAGCACTGGAACATCTCCCTGACAACTCCTCTCCTCCGCCGGCCTAGTTAACCTGTTGGGTTTTCTTTAAGACTTGAGCTGAGGGTCCGTCTCCAGAGTTTCTTGGCAATTTATCTTCCTTTTATCTGCAGTTCTACTCCATTTATATATACTTCACATCCGTCTGTTTCACAATGTATATCTGTGAAATTGGTTGCTATATTCGTCTCTTTTGTAGATTAATCCTGACTGGATCTCAAATGAAGGATTTCTTTTCTTGCACCCATATGTCTTTTATATGCGTTCTTTTGCTCCAGATTCATTAGTTTTTTAATTATTTACAACCTTCGTCTTATTTTCCTGGTTAACTGGATTTTTTTTGCATTCAAAGCCCCATCTCTGACTTAATTGTGAAGATTTACTTTCACATATTTGGCTGGAAGAACTCTGAAACACCCAAAAATAAAATCCGAAAAGTGATTTTTGAAAACACATCTTGCAAGTTCTAGCGGCACAGCTCTATGGAGGGTAAGGCTGGTCGTCGACTCGACTTTGACCGGTCGCTTTGTGAAGCCGATGTGCTAGTTTGTCCATTTCTGAAAGACTTTTTATAAAAGATAAGAGATTTTGACGACAGAAAGGTGTGGGAGTGCGCTGACACCTTCAGTTCAGACTGTAGCTGTGTTGATTTCACCACTGGGAGACCTGTTTGAATCGTCTTTAAGACCAGACAGTGGGACCAGATGAACTCCCCTCTGCACCAGCCTGTCAGCTCTGCAGCAGGTTTTACAGCCTGCCTGCTCCACAGAAATGTAACGGCCTTCATATAATGAACGTCCCTGCAGCCTGACTCACCTCCGCACAGGCTGTTTGGGAATCTGGAGCTGCCTCCAGGCTCTTTACAGCCACTGTGATGACTGAATGTATCACCCAGACTGCCAAGATGTATGTGTATGTGTAGTGTTGTTGTTTTTTTTTTCTGCTTTTGCACACTTTAATGCAGCTTGAGTGCTTTCATTCCCTGCGAAGTACGTGCGAATGCGTGCTACCGAGCATGTGAATCCATGCAAACTTGATGGGAGGACTCTGCGAGTTCTCGTGCATGCTCGGGTTGTCTTGTGAGTGTCTTTATGTGCATGTGTCACTTCTGTGCAGCGGTGTTTACACGCCTGTCTGTGTTGCTGGTACTATTTAAAAGTGAGAATAGAGTGGGACGGGTTAAAGAGGGGGGATGCCTGTCACTCGCTGAATGCCCCCTCCACCTTCCTCCTAGTTGGGCTGCAGCCAAAGGCCTTGTTTCTCTTTACTAAAACCTCCAGCTAACATATTTATCCCATTTTACAGCCGCTGCAGCTGGACTGAACAGAAACTGTAGAGCATTGTGTGGTTGCAGCTTTGACCGGCTCTAATCTTGTTAGTAAGGAGAAGTAATAAGCAATGCTTCCCACTTCAGGGCTGAACCTGAAAGCACCACGGAGGGATTCATATAACCGTCTTTAGAGGCGACTGGGGAGTGTTTTCCTTCAGGCTGAACAATCTCAGGCTGAAAATAGAGGATGTTTCAGGGAGTTTCTGACGCTGTAGTTCCACAGTTTGCCTCCTAAGAAAGCAGTCATCATCAATCTGACCTGTCTATAAAACTCAGCTTTAAATTAAAGGGTGTTACTTGTAGGGATAGTGTTTGTCGCTATTTTATCCAAGCTTAATTCTGAATTAAATATGCTAATCAAGCTTAAATCCTCTCAAATCCCTCACTGTGTGTATTTAATTTACCTCTCAGGAGTCTTGCCACATTCAAAGCCATCATTGTGGCTGCATTTCACAGCCTCCCAGATCTTTATTACAGAATTTTGTGCCTTTTAAGCGTCTTCATCGAATGAATGAAATAAATAATTTGACATTTTTAAAACTGTTTTTGTCCTCTAGGGCTGCAATGATTTTTTTCTCTCTATTTAACTATATGATATCCACAAATATTCATTGTGTTCTTAAATTTAACTGTTTCAGAAAAAAAAAAAACATTAAACCATTAACGTTAACATTAACATATCCTGAACCAGCCATTGCCATTGTTAGTCGGGTTTGCTCCGACTTTCTGAGGTGGAAATCCGACTTCAAGGGGCGTTCAGGCTGAAACGTCCGACAAGGAACTCAAAACTTCCGACTTCTAAGTACAACTGGAACGCACCAACAGAATAAAACACCCCAAACGCCACCTGAGCAGCAGTTGAGCTGCATTGTGGGTAATGTAGGCAGCAGGGAGGAAGCATGTAGGGAATAAAAAAGCTAATATCTCTGATTCTAATGCATCAATTTTGATACTTTTTATTTGCCATTTCTGTCCTAATTTTCTTTTAATAAACTACTGATTTAATCAGTTGTTTCAGCTCTGGAATAATCTGCTGTAAATATCGGTTTTGTTTTTTTTGGCAGTAAGCATTATATGCATTCATTTCTACCTCCCACACAGCAGTAAACACAGCAACACTCTGCTAATCAAGGCTGCATTGATCTGCCTGTAAGGATTTTATTGTCACTGCTGCTGTCCGTCCTGGTTGTACACATGCTGATAGGGACGCGCTGATGAATACAGTTTACTCGCAGCTTTTTAAACCTGTAAACTGGATCTGTCGTCTCCTCGCTTTATCTCGTGAATGTTAGCAAGGAAAACCATAAGAAATGTCTTCATGTAAAGCCGCTGCTGTGCTTTGTGGATGGTGTCATGGCTGTTTGTCTTGGTGTGATGGCTAGGCTTCTTTCTCGCTATAGAAAAGCGGATCTTCCTTTCATCTGTCGAGCGTGTATTTACTAGTTTAGCCTCCTGAGATCTGGTCTATTTTCAGAGAGGGCCTGTTTACATGTGTGCAGTTTAAAAATAGGACTTCTGTAGCTTCTGATGTTTTTCTTTATAAATTTTTGTGCCCGTCAAAAGCGTGACTCTTGGCTCTCTCTGTGACAGACCCCTCTACCAAAGGTCCCTCAAAGGATGATGGGAAAGCTCTAATACAGCCGCCCCCAGGTAAAAAAAAAACAAACCAAAAATCATCAGTCGTCGCTTGTTCTGCTGCCTGTTTTCTGGTGATGGAGGCTCGTCTAAAGCATGTTGGGCTTTGTTCAAAAATTAAAAAACAAAGACTGTTTCTCCTCCCTCACATTTTAATTGTTAAACATCTGTCTCTTAAGTGTTTCTGGCTGCAGTTTGAGGTTTGCTTCGCCTTCATCTTTCCGTGTGCTCTTGACTGAATTGTGTTTCCTGTCTGGCTGTATCTGTAGCTATGGCTTCTGGCTGTGCTTTGGTGTTTGTTGTTTGGTTATGACACACGTTCAGATGTGTTTCAAGCCTCTGCGCTTTTCAGGTAACTGATTTAAGGCTGTTTATACTTAATTTCTAACGCATGGTCTTAGAGCTATTTGAGGGGGAATTCCCAGCTTGTCCTCTGTCCTGTCCTGGTTATTCCATGTCTTTCCAGGCAGTTGTTTAAAAACTTTTCTCTTTTCTTACCAGATATTAAAACTTGTTACTAAGATTTTATTACTTGTTCTGAGTACAAAACAAAGGGAGAAAAGGCAATAAAATTACTTTAAAATAAACAAAGTTGTGTTTTTTGAAATTGTCCTGTTCTGTTGGCAGATAATGTTGTTTATTTTAACTAATATTTCCTCCATTTTCTTTCTTTTTTGTCTTGTCTTTAAGGATTTTTGCAGTGGATAATAAACAAAATCCATCCTAACACTACAGTTACATCCCTGAGCACTCACACTCCCTCATCCATTCATAAACAGATATTTAATGTATGAAGAAAATAATTTTACGTCACATAAAACCTTTTTTTTCCTATAAAGACAGTCCAGGAACATAGTGTAGCTTGAAAATAAATCCAGATGTTATGACTGTAAACAGAGGGAGAAAGGAGAGACGGTTAAATGATGTGTTCAGGGTTTATTTCTATTTTTTGTTTTCTCACCTTTTCTTAAATGTTTTGTCTCGTCGTCTTCATCTGATTCTCTGTCTAAACATTTGATTTTTGCTTCATCTAACGTACAAACAGTTTGAGCTTGCATTGTCTCTCATGGTTCAGATTTGTGGCTCGTCCTGTAAACATCTCAACTTACAAAAACATGTTCAGTAAACTCAGTTACTTTGTCCTAATCCTCTGAAAAATGCTGCTGGTGAAATGAGTTCAGCAGAAACGATCTTAAACAAGGAGCATAGATAAAGTTTGCTGATGAGCTCCTGTTTGTTTCTAATCACAGTTCTCATGACTTTTATTTTTAGTTTAGTTTGACCTTTGGTTTTGTCTTGAAGCTGCAGCTGTTGCCTCTTCTCCCAGCTGCAGATATGACGCAGCAGCTTTATCTGGATGCATCTGCACTGGATTTTAGATGTTCTGCTCCTGTGTTAGTGTTGAATTAACAGGTGAGGAGGAGTTTCTGGATGTTAAATCCAAACTCGGTGTTAAACTCTGCACAGCTCAGGAGCAGCACCTAGTGGCAGAATCAGGGAAGTGAACCATCCAGAATCTGCAGGCTCCACTTTGAGATATTAAAGTGTGACTGCTGCATTGTGGGAAACATTTAAAGAGACGCTGGCATCAGTAAGTCTCACACACTTGTTTTCTTTTGCGTCATATTTTCTCTGAATCTGTGATCTCAGCTTTCTGTTTATACTCTCCACCCTGAGGGTCAGAAAGGTTTGGCAGATGTGGTCGGTCAGTTTTGTTTTTGATTAATATGAGTCTGTTTGTTTTCTCCTTCTCATGGAAACTCGGATACAGCCCTGGATTTGTATCTACAGAGCATCACATGAAAAACCACTAAAGTTATTCGCTTCAAACTTTCTGCATGTGCATGAAACAAGAGCTGTTAACTCATCTCCTTCTACCTGAGGACACAAAACGAATCAATCATCCCTCATAACCATCAGCTAGAGTCTTGTTTGCTTCTGATCATGCTGCTCAGTCCATTAACAGGCCTGTACCAGTAGAATGTGTCTTAACGTGAGACTTAAATCAAGTTGAAAACTGGAAAATGGCATCAGTTCGTCATCGTTCTTGGCCGCAGTCGGTGTTGGGCTTGAAAGTGATGATTTGTTTTGTTTGTTTTCCAGAAGCGAACGTGAGCACGTCGATCCAGGTGAACTCCACAGCCCGAGGATCAGCTGCTGCCTGGGCCATACTACCTGTCTGTGAGTAGTTTAATTTAGCTCTGAGCTCTTCTACAAAAGCCTTTCTTCTTAGAAAGTTAGTGAAAGTTTGAAAGAGCGTGAGTAGAAACACAACGAGGCTGTAAAGGTGGACTGGTTAGCAACCGCCTTTCATGTTAAGACACGTAAACCTGTAGTCTCATAACATCAGTTGGCAACGCTTTTATTTATTTACTGACCGATTTTATGTCGGAGAATAAAACCTGAAAATGTCTTGAGCTTGTGTTAAAACCACAGACCTTATTTCCTGCATCTAAAACCCAAAAACACTTTGGGAGCCAGGAGTGCTAAAATGCTACCTCACTTCCTGGTTTTAGGACTCATTCCTGCACCACATGGCAACAGGTTCATACAGTTTTAATTTGAGTGATCAAAATTAAAAATTCAAAGGTACAAACAACCACATTAAGCAGTTTGAGATGATTTCCCCTGGTCCATCTGACTGTATCTTCGTCCGTTATTCCCTCCGCTCAGTGCTGCTGGCGATGGCGGTGGCGGGCGGCTACCTGATGTGGAGAAACTGGCAGCTGAAGAACCAGAAGAGCATGAACTTCGACAACCCCGTCTACCTGAAGACCACAGAAGAAGACCTCAACATTGACATCACCCGGCACAGCGCCAACGTGGGACACACCTACCCGGCGGTGAGTAAAGCACCATCACGAGGGTCAGCAAATGTAATAATCCGAAGAGTTTCTGAGCAGCCGTGCAGCTCAAATAATTCCAGCCTGACTCTCACCCTGACCTTGCAGCCCTGTAGTAATCCGTAGCGCATTGTTGGCGGCCCACAGAGCACGTCTCTCTGTACACAGATTAAACAGATTAACTTAAACCAGCCAGAGCCACAAGACAGACAAACCTCTGCCGTCACCCTCGCAGCTGCAGCACAAACTCCCTCTAAAATAACACATTTCTGTTTTTAAATTTGTTTTTATGAGTTAAATAAGATGCAGCATGTTTAGAGGACAGAGCTGTTTCCACTCACTTCAAGCTTTGATGCTAAGCTAGGCTAACGACACTTCCTTCCCTCTCCTCCCCTCCCCTCCGTCTCTCTGTCTCCAGATTTCGATAGTGAGCACAGATGATGATTTGTCCTGATCATCTTCAGGTTGTTTTTTCTTCTTCTTCTTCTGTTTTTTTTTTGTTTTTTTTTTTTACGGCAGCCCGTAGCGCTACGGCATGTTGTCCGTAGCAGCAGCAGCCCTTACAGTACGACCACATGCCTTCTGAAGTGCATTAATGTCATTATCTGTGGTGAAGAAGACCGAAGGAAATGTTATTTATTATGTGAATACTACGATGAATTATGTGTCATAACTGTTTTCACTCAACGCGTCCAAAGTGTTATGGATTTTTCTTTTTTATATTCTTTTTGGTCTTTATTTCCGGGCCTCCGACTTCCAACTTCCTGTCTATTTTTGCCCTCCCCCTCCACACACGCATTCATAAAAGAGTCCGACACCATCAACGGAGTGAATTATTTTCCGGTTGCCTCTTAACGGGGCTGGGAAAACCCGACAAGAGGACAGATCAACTCTGCTGGACAGGATTTGAAACTGAAGATCTGAGCTTGACGTGTGTTTTAAAGATGGCGGGGGAGACCCTGGCGGGGGTCAGGGGTCGTTTAGGAATGAGGCATTCATTGGGGAGGGGTGAAGCTTGGTCCAAACTTAATTTCATTCTCGCCTCCTCTGATCCACAAGGTCAGAAGTGTGAATATTTATCATAATTTGAGCAGTAAAATCAAAATAATGTAAGTTTCCTCCATTTTGTTCATTTCTATGTTTATTTTTATGTTTCCTTTCCTACGGTACGTCCCGGAGCTCATTCTTACAGGCAGTAAGTCAGTAATTATCATCATTATTATTATTAATTATTATTAGTATTATTAATGTAGAAGCTGTGTAAGGATCACCATGGTTGCAGCATTTGTAAACACTGTACATATTTCCCTCAGAGACATGACCGTCAATCAGGACTCTCTTCAATGCACTTTGATCAAATGTTCCTTGTGTAAATAAGATTGTATACATTTGACTTGAAATCAATTTTTTGCTATGGTTGGGCATCGTACCAGGGGTTAGAGATCAGATGTATTTAACAACAAAGAAAAAGCTGAAAAAAAAAGAGGAAAAAAAACAAACACAACTGAATTTGGGTAAAAAAAACAAAACAACTATTTTGTATGTTTGTGTGCTGTTGCTGTGAACTTTTTCTAGCCTTGTACAGTGATGGGGAACACTATTAAAACTTAAGAGCTCTGTATCTGTGAAGAAACCGATTTGAGAATCACTTCAGAATTAAAACCTAATCCACAACGTTGTTCAAAAACACCGCGCCTGGTCTTTTCTGTCGTGTATGTGTGTGTGAATATCTCCGGAATGACTTGAGGGAATTTCTTTAAATTTGGCACAAACCTTCACTCAGACTGAAGGATGAACTCATTAGAGTCTGGTTGTCAGAGGTCAAAGGTCATGATCACTGTGGCTTCGCAAATCACTCACTTGCCATTTTGTCGTGCTGTCTGAAGGTATAGTGAGGATTTGGTGATTCAAAGAGCTTTAAACGGACAGAGATTATTAATTTATTAGAAAATAAAAAAGATAAAATACAGTAAGATAAATAGAATATGAGAGTAAAAGTTACAATGCAGAGCATGTAGAAGCTATTTATTACTTTGATGTTTAATAATTGGGATTTGTTTGAGAGTGATTACTTAAGGTGCACATTTGCTATGACTGAATTAATTTCATTTGTTTATTTTGATTAGTAGACAGTTTGGCTCTTAACTAACAAAAATAAAGCTAATAACACTGGCTGTCTCTACGTGCATATGACTTATGTAGGCAGGTGGCAGACATCGATCTGACACCTTTTCATTGTGGCGACAGCAACGATGTAATTAACGGCGCAGAGTAGTGATTTAACACTTTACAGATGAGTTCACTGCATCGTCCTCTACATCGAATTCCCTAGATAATGATGTCAGCTGGTATAAAATGATGAACTGATGATATTTTATATCCAAAAGCTCAAAGGTTAACTTCACTGTGACTTCATAATGTGCTGCAGAAACGCACTTTCTGGTCGTTATTCAACATAATTCAGGACACATTATAGCAGCACATTAATGCCCGTATCACATACAGGTGTCCACACACATCTTTGCCAAATAGTTTGTTCTAGATCCTCAGTGTGATGACATTTTGGAGCTAAACTGCAAACAAGATGCACCAGGATCTGTTCCAAGAAGCAGAAAGACGTCGTCAGGGATCAAACCCACGTAGCTAGTTTCATAAATCATCCCTGCTCCTGCCTCGTCTCAGCCGGATCATGGCAGCTGAGGGGAAGCAGGAGGAGGAGTGTCTGTGGAAAGTGGATTTGGGTCGTGGCAGTGGGAGAAGCCGTAAGTCGTTTTATTTAGGATGAGTCCGGTTCCATCGGTTCATTATCCCCCTGTTTAACTGCAGCAAGGATTAATCTCCACTTATCTGACTCCTGCTTGAGTTATCAGATGGATAAATTACGTCAAACACACACTTGGATTAAGGCAGATAGATGCTGGATGTGAAGGTCAATGTTACATATGGAGGAGAGGCTGCCTGTGTATCTAGATTTAAAAAATACATTCAAAAACAAAATTAAAACCAAATACATGGTCTTTAAATTATAATTATGTTAGACACACAATACATTTTAACAGCAGGTGCCTTTCTTACGACCCAGAATTTAAAAGGTTTTGGTATCTGACAAGCTGAAATTTTGACCTGATAATGGCACCAGATGAAAAGACAACTAAAGTTAATATAGTTCATCATCTTGGGAGCATGAATGAACCAAATCCGTCCAGTAGTTTTTGAAATATTCAGCTAAAAAAAACAAAAAAAATAACAGGCTGCATTGTCTGGGAACCATGAACCTTTGCACAAAAAACATTCTAGTTCATCTTGTAGATTTTGAGAGATTTCACTGAATAATATCTCAACGTTAGCATTTAGCATTTGAAAGTGACTGTTTCACAGAACACATTTTTGACCAAGAATATTGAGACCACCACCTGCTATTTATTTATTTGTCATTTATATGTTAGTTGTATTGCCTACGACTTTTGGTTTTTGTATTATTTTAGAGGACCGCAATGTGAATAAACCTTCAGGCTTTATTGTCTTTTTTTCAATCCTAATTTTTTTAAACGTATGTAAAGACTCCAGTGCAGTGTTCAGATAAATTCAGTCATTTAGCATTTAACTCAAAGCACAGCAGTGAAGTGGCCGACTGACGTTATAAAAACGTGACCACTACATATCGTCCAGCTTTTATTTACCAGATTTGTGAAGTTGTATCATGTTTAAGTCGGTGGGAGGAGACGGAGAAAGAGGGGGGCGATCCAGTGATGGATGGAAGAGGATAATAGTATTTAAAACTTTAAGCACCCAGATCATCTCAGTCGGCTGCATTAGACGATCAGAGTCACTTCCTTCCTCATTACTGTGTTTATATATCATCCTCTGGTGCATGTTTACTCATTTGTCATCTTCTGTATGCATGATTTTATGCATGTGTGCGTATGAGTTTCCAGGATGTCCCTCCATCATGCAGGTTAATTAATTTTACACTCCAGACCCGTAACACATTCAGCTGTGACCATGTTGACCCACCTCAGAGCTCGCAGCAGGAGTTTGTTCCACAGCTACAAGCACGGCAGCCGGACCCAAGCCGTCAAAGAACCGGTCGACCATGTGGACCTGACCTACACCTTTAAACCATGGAACTCCATGCAGGTCAGAGACTCTGTCACTTTATTCATGTTTTTCATTTGTTCTCGCCTTTTTAAATTTGCTCTGCTCCTCATGACCAACAGTCCAAAGCCTAAAGGAGGAAGGCAGCAAATTCTCACATTAGAGAAGCTGGAAATAGTGAATATTTAGTGTTTTTAGCCTCAGTTATCAAAACTGTTGGTGATGAATTTTCTGGGTTTATCGATACTCACCATCTTCAGTTGTTTATTAATCAGTGGAAATCAATCTGGGCCAGTTCCAGTTGTACATTTTCTTGATTCAAATCAAACAAAATGCTGAAATAAAAGCTATTTTTGCACCATCTTTGATTAGAGATTCAGTATTTTTATTGTTTTCTTTGTTTTATTCTGCTTTATACCATTTCAGTTGTGTTGTATAAAACCTTTGAAATGTTTGTCTCGAACATAAAGTTTTTGTTTGATTCGTGAAGGATCTGGGCAGAGACATCTACGACCTTTACGCTGAGTATGAACGTGAAGAGGAGGAGGATCGATTGCCGGTGTCTCCATCCCGCCTGCTGATCTCGCCGGCCAGACACTTAACTCTCAACATCAACGTTGGAGGAACGGTAACAGATGTCTGAACATAAACAACTGTAATCTGCAAAGGTCGGTTATTTTTTTACCCATATTATTTTTGACTGTGTTCTTTCTTCTTTACCATTCCTCCAGGTGTACTACCTGCCTTACAGGTTAGCTGCCAGGTATCCAAAAACCCGGATCGGCCGGTTAGCCACGTACACCGACCACAGCAAGAAGCTTGACCTGTGTGACGACTACATCGTCCAGAGCAACGAGTTCTTCTTTGATCGAGATCCCATAATCTTCCACAACATCTTCAACTTCTACAGGTGAGATAGAAAACAGAGATAAAACATTTATAAATCAGGGTTGCAGGTAAACGTTGGAATAACTCTCCTGTCTCCGTCCTCACCATCAGGACCGGAGTGCTGTGGATTAAAGACGAGCTGTGTCCTCGCAGCTTCCTGGAGGAGATAAACTACTGGGGAGTCAGAATCAAAAACAGCCAACGCTGCTGCCGCATCTCCTTCGAAGAGAGGCAGGACGAGCTGAACGAGCAGCTGAAAATACAGAAGCAGCTGCTGGCAGAGGTGTGCTGGTTTCTGTATTCCTCCCCTCTGATAGAACAAATGTGGATTAAACTGTGGATGGTAATAAAATGTGATAGAGAAATTCATGCTCCCCACAGGATGAACAGAAAAAACATTGGTGACCCTGTGTATTTTCATCTAGCGCCATCATCAGGTCAACACTAACACACCTCATGATGACTATGTAGTTGTTCCTCCGACTTGTTCATGTGAATTTTCGCAGTCGAGAACAAATTATTCAGACAAAACATGAATTCATTACGAATTCTGGCAAAACTACTGACCATCATCCTCAGTTGTAATTTTAGTCTAGTGCTTATTAGCAAATGTTAGCATGCTAACACACTACACTTACACTTACCTGCTAAATAGTATTTAGTTTAAAGCACCATGTTGTCCCTTCAACAAGATGTCAGTTGTTATGTAGTATTAGCTAACACAAGCTAACGAAGACAGCCTGGCACTTGCTAGCTACATTAGCTAACATGTTAGGTACAGCTAATAATCCTGCCTCTGTCCTAGTTAATCTGTTTTTCCCCATATTATATCATTTTTAGTTGAATATTCTTTAACTAAATAAGAATACATGAGAAGAAACAATGGCTCATAGTGCAAGGAGGACTGACAGTTGATAATAAGTTTGCTAATTGATTAGCTAACTAAGCTAACGACGATTGTTCTTGCTTTGCTAAAACGGAGCTGCTAATAGTCACAGTTTGCTAAATCTTATGGTACTTTTCCTCACTTTTCTCAGGGGCTATCTTATTGTTGCGTATAGTTTTGGTTTTATTTCTGCAGGTTTTTTAAGGTTTTTTTTGCCTCCATCTAAACACAACGCAGGTGAATAGATTTTCATCTGTGGCTTTCACAGCAATGAACAATGACATTTGTAAAATACCTCTTTTCAAAAACTGTGTCGCTGTATATAATCTTATATAGGACACACTAGAGACTGTTTTCAGTGGAGTTTATAGCCCTTATGAACAATGTAATGAAGTAGTAATCTGCACCAGGGGTTATGTTTTTCCCGCCTGCCAGGTTCCGGATGTTTTAAAGAACCTCAAAATAAAAACGTCAAGAGGTCATTGCCCACTAGCTTCACTGGTTCAGCAGTTTATGCTTTTTTTATTTTTACCTGTCATTAATCTGCCAGCTGACTCTGGGTCCGTCTGACCTACATTATAAATCACAGCCGTCTTGACAGATGGAGAGCGGAGAATAAGCTTTTTCTTGGCACAGTTTCCGGACAGAGATTTCCATCACAGACATCCAGTTTCTCCCCTCTTATGTTTTCTTGACATTTAGTTTTAGTTTTGCAGTTGTATTGTGATATTGTTTGTGATATTGACATTTTGTTTGTTTGGTTGTTTAGTTTTCTCCTCATTTTGTCTCTATAACTTTCCTGTTTTGGGTTTTTTATCTGTCCTATAAACATACAACGTTTCTACTGTTTCTATCCTGTGTTTCTGTCCTCCAGGTGGAGATGGAGGAGAACGAGGCGTTATTTCACGGCATGGCCTTCGGGTCGACCCGGAGGAAAATCTGGAACCTGATGGAGAAGCCGTTCTCCTCGGTCCCCGCCAAGCTGATGGGGATCGCCTCCTCGATCTTCGTGCTGGTCTCTCTGGTCGCCATGACTCTCAACACCGTGGAGGAGATGCAGTACAAAGTGTGTATTTTACTCTGATGTTTTGCTTTTACACAGCTTGTTAATAGGCAGAATGGTCCTTTAATGTCGCAGTCAGTGGAAATAACTGTCGTTTCATTGCTAAGAAGCAGAACTTCTTGTTGTTTTCCAGACGCCGTCAGGCCAGCCCAGTGGCAGATTCTACGGCGAGTACGTTGAGACATTCTGCATCACCTTCTTCACCCTGGAGTACCTGCTGCGCCTGGTGTCCACCCCCGACCTCAAGTGCTTCGGACGCAGCGTCCTGAACACCGTCGACCTGATCGCCATCCTGCCGCACTACCTGCAGATGGTCCTGGAGCACTTTGAGGACGAGGACCTGCACCCATATTCGGGCGACATCGAGACCGTGGGGCGTGTTGGAAAGGTAAGAACGGGGGCTGATGTGAAGGTGAATCATTTATCCCACTCATATTTACAGATTCTTCTGTGGGTTTTTTCTCTGTGCAGTTGGGTCAGGTTCTGAGGATCATGCGTCTCATGCGAATCTTCAGGATTTTGAAGCTGGCTCGTCACTCGACAGGCCTCAGAGCCTTTGGCTTCACACTGAGACAGTGCTACCAGCAGGTCCGACTACAGTTTATCTCACGTAAACCAATCAAGGATATAGGTATGAGGATTTGATTAAATTTGTTGTATATAATAAATAACGTGTTTGTGTGCAGGTGGGCTGTTTGCTCCTCTTCATCGGCATGGGGATCTTCATGTTTTCAGCCATGGTGTACACCGTGGAGCATGACGTGTACAACACAAACTTCACCTCCATGCCACTTGCTTGGTGGTGGGCCGCTGTGAGTTATAACTCATGAAGCTGTTAACACATCCATCCTTCCCTGATACGTTTTATTTAAGTAGAAGCAGTAATTATGATTACAGCAAACTAAAAACCTGGGCACAGGACTCCCATCCTCTAGCATGTCATTTAGTCATTTTAATTGGCCAATATATTAACATTACCACCCATTATTTACAGTATGAAGATGGTGAGAATTATAGTTATAAGGCAAATGAAGTCCAGGTTTGAGTGAAGCTAACGTCAATTACAATTAAAGTTCAGGTCCTCCACGTCTCATTTTGGTCTCTGATCCTTCAGGTGAGTATTTCCACGGTGGGCTACGGCGACATGTTCCCAGAGACCAACCTGGGCCGCATGTTTGCCTTCGGCTGCATCTCCTTCGGCATCATCCTCAACGGCATGCCCATCTCCATCCTATACAACAAGTTCTCCGACTACTACACCAAGCTCAAGTCCCACGAGTACGCGGCCGTCAGCAAGGCCCGCGGCGGGCTGCACTTTGCCAGGAGGGCGGCGAAGAAGTTCGCCGAGTGCTGCGAGGAAGTCGCTCAGCCGAGGACCTACCGCCTGCACTGAGCCAGGTCGTAGGTTTTTAATTGGTAAGATTCGTTTGTAGAATTTAGACTGAGGGGAGTGTTTTTGGTGAAATCACTGACAATGGATACGACAAAACATCTACTTTTCCTCTTCCTCCATCCACACTGTCCATTAGTAAAGCTCACATGTAATCCAGGATTCAGGAGTGAACAAGACTGAAATAAATAACAAGTTGACGACATCTGGACGATGGATACAAGACCTGTTTCCTCTATGTGTGTCTCCTTCTTTCTAATAATAAACCAATGTCTCTTTATCTCATTGTCTATCTTTGTGATTTAAGTCGTAATTTATTTTCCCCATAAATTTACTTCTTTCATCTCACAAATTTTTCTTAAAATATTTTCTTGGCTCTGGAGTTTTTTTTTTTACTTTAATGGCCATTCCCACACAAATAAATTAGGATTTAATTTTAATATCAGCACCCCCGAACTTCCATAAAAAGGACTTTTTGTGTTTGTTGAGATCAACATTTCCAGCTTATGTGTTAATTACAGTGAAAACTTTTCATTAATATACAGTGAAGTTCTCATAATAATCTTTATTCTCCAACACATTTTGTTTTCAGTTGATACAATTATCACACAAAATACAAAATATTACAAAAAAAGAACCTGAAAAAGTGGATGGCACCGACAATCAGGATGACTGGACATCAAGTATTTGTAGATAGTTTTGATTTTATTTGTCCCAGTTTTGAGACGTTTCTGAATTATGAGGATTTATGTTTACTTAAGTTACTTTTTATATATGATAAAACTGCACACAGGTGGCATCTATGTATTTGAACCTGTTTTCTTGTAGCATCACTTCGTCCTCCAAACACTTTTATTTCATTATTCTCAAAGACACAATCCATTTCTGCAGCAGTGGAATGACAGTTCCAGGTCCTGAAAACGTCCTCATTCGCGGCTGCAAACACTGCTGCACAGGAAGTGACGTGTTTTAACAAATTAAAAGTCTCTACTTGTTGAGATTCTCCAGCAGGATTTCAGCTCCTTTGTTGTTGCTGATGCTGCTGAGCTCTGACGTGATGGATTTGAGCGCCTCCTTCACCTCTGCGACCACGGACTTGTCACAGCTGTTCAGGAGGCTGCAGGTTTAAAAAATAAAAAAGGTTGGTCAGCAGATACACAAACCTTTTCCACCAGGTTTAATTTACAACACATGGGGTCACTGCTAAGAAGCTGTAGGAGATCATTTGTGTTTTGTGTAGTCATAGTGTTTTATTGTGTGTGCACTGACCTGCAGAGCACCATGGCTCCTCTGTTGACTTTCACCCAGCTCTTCATTTTGTCTGTTCCCACTGTGTCCACCAGGATCCTGCCGAACCGCTCTGAGATGGTGAGAGATGTTATTAATATTTTAACCTCTATTTATTTTATGTTACATTTCTGTCTTGTTTGTCTCAAAAAACTGAACTGATTTCGCTGCAGTTTGGTGGAAAGTCGTGTCACGGTAAAAGTGGTCACTCACAGCTCCTGAACCAGCAGAATATTTTTTTCATTTTTACATTTTTACAGCAGGTAAATGATTATTTACCTTCCTTGCCTGCCTCTGCCAGTGTCAGGTCCTGCTCTATGAGCCATTTCAGCACCAGGTGTCCTGCTGGATGCTCCGCCATGTGAAGCTACAGAGGAGTAAAAGACGATGTCACGCCGAAGAACCAACAACAAACCATTCACATTCGTTTTTGTATGATTCTACCTGTCCTTTGATCCCTCCCGGTACTAACTCCTGATTGGCCAGCTGAGCGACGGCCGTCATAGCGGGCCGCAGGTCGCCGCAGGCTGACGCCAAAATGTCGCTAATTGTGACACTGGTGGCCTTGTCCAGCGCCATGGTGCCGGCGTTTTCACGGAGATGCTCGAGCAGCGGCGGGGAGACGACCTCCAACAGCTCTTTCCTCCGAGTGGCCGAGTCCTTTTTACTGGAGAGAGGAAAACACAGCTCATGTAGTTTCACAGTCTGATTTCCTTCCTTCCTTCCTTTCGTCGGGCAGGTGTTTACCTGTGTGCGTTTCCGTCTCCTTGCTCCAACACCTTGATGATCTCTGGCAGCAGGTGAGCCGGGTCTCTGGGGCTCAGCAGGTACAGCAGAACCTTCTTACCGTATTTATTTCCGATGACTTCGTCCAGAGACGACAGAATCTCCTGAACAGGTGGGAAACAAGTGACCAGAATTATAGAAGTAATCGTAAATAATCAGGATTATCATCATCGACCGTCATGACGTCAGACGTACCGAGAGCACTGCCTGTTTGACCAGCTTGGTGTCGTCCACACAGTCGAATATGGCCAGAAGAACGAGGTGACCGAACTCTCCCTGTGGACAAAAACAATCCGGTTTAACAGACACAAAGATCCTGACGAGCAGGAGTTCAGAGCAGCCGATGAAGTCTGGACTGAGGACCATCCTGGGTAAAAGTTTCTTCTGGGTTCAGACTTTTCCTGCAGCTAAAAACCATTTCTCAAATCCAGCTACATAGTAATGTGATGAGATCTCACCGTGGCAAACTTCACCATGTACGTCTTCATAGTTTTGATGATGATTTTTCTGTCCTGAAACATAAAAAAACAGTTCACAACCCAAAGATATTCAGTTTAACGTGATGCACAGAGAAAAGCAGGAAATTTACATATTTGAGAGGCTGGAATCTGCATTTTCTGACATTTGTGCATAAAAAAAAAATTACTCCAACGATTCCACGATTATCAAAATACCTTGCAACTATTTTTCTGTCCATCAGCTAACTGATTAGCCGCATCACTGCAGCTCTAACGTGAATTTAATTCGACTTAAAGAACAACTCAAAGTGGAAAGTCAACGGTTAATGCGACCAAACTGAATCACTCCAGACAAAGCTGAACCTTTATCTTCATTAAAACTAAATAAATGAGAGGCTCTGACGGTGTGTGTTCGTACCTTGGCCGTCCCGTGCCACAGACAGTGCATCGCCACTCGCGCTCCGTCGTGTGTGTGAGCCATGTAGACGACTGACTCTCTGATGGACTCGATCATCTCCTGCACAAACAAACACAAACCAACATCCAGTCAGTGTCAAACACACTCGTGGACTTTTTCTTTCATCCAGAAATGATTTTTTTTTTGTTACATGAATATTAAGGTATAATATACAACGTTATGAGACGCTCACCGTCCTCTGTTTGTCAGGTGCGAGCAGGAAGAAGTCCAAGAAAACTTTGTGGACCAGAGAGTGTTTGATCACCTGTTCTCTGAAACACAACAACAGTTGTAAGTGAAAGAAATGATTCCATATTCATTTAAATGACAAAGAAAAAGGGAGAGGAAGAAAGTCAATAAAACTAATGATTCATATTTATGTTTCTGAACCTTCTCATTGCCTTTAACTTATCCACAAAATAAATAACCAAACTTCATGAGTAAGAGGCGAAGGCGAAAGTTCATGTAACTCATCCACCCAAATTAAAATCGAACTTAAACTGTGTTCAAATATGTCGATGTTTATTTTTCCACGACGATTAACTGCAGGGATTTCATGTTTTATGTTTGTGTTTTCAGCTGCCTCTTTATTTTTCTGTCTTACTTCTGGGCCATGGGCGTGAGAATCTGCTTCATCTCATCGATGATGTTGTTCAGCTTGTCTGGGTTCATCTCTGCAACTTTCTCGATGGTGTTACACACCGACGACTGGACACAGGGAGAGAAACGTTCACAGGCAGTTACTCAGCCGTCCATCAAGTCAATCGCCACCATCGTCGGCTTTTAAACGGCCACAAAATCTATTAATGCAGCTTTAAGAAAGTCTTTTCTGTGTTTTGTGAAGGATATAAAGATGTTTCCCATTAAATTAGAATCTAAAAGTCCAGATTAATGAGAAATTTAAGTACAAATAAAAAGAGATTCAAAGTGTGTGTTTGTACCTTGCAGACAGTGAACGTGTTCCCGTACAGCTCCTCCGTGAGCATGAGTCTCTGTGCGAGCACGGCTTTGTCGTTGTAGGCGTACTCGATGATGGATGAGGCGGCGGCGTGACGGAGCATCGGGCGTACGTGACCTTTAAACGTCTGCATCACGGCCGCCAACAGCTCCTTGTTCCTGCGGAGGAAATAAATCTAAATAAATACGAGTCGGCTCTTACAAACACAGACAGAAGTGACGTCTGTGTGCAGATGACTCACCCGTACATCAGCAGTTTTTTCACCACGTGTCGGCCATACTGCGACTTACACAAACCAATGATGTCATCTGGAGGAAACGACAAACAGTTAATACCTGGTTCAGTTTTCTACACCCGTAGTTTGTGTTTCTCCGTTATTGATTTTACAGGTAAGAAGACAAACTCGACCGTCACCTTTAAGTTCAGCAAACACTTCCTGTCTCTGCTCGTGGCTGCCGAACTGGATGAAACACTGCAGCACTCGCACCGAGTCGTGAGCGAACGCCATCTGGAGGCAGAGACGACACGGGATTTCATGAAGTAAAGATAAAATAAAGCAGCATCCATTAACAGCAGAGGTTCAGACCTTCCCTCACAGATACTAGATTGAGACTCACCTGTTTGATTTTCCCGCGGATCAGATCGTGAAGATCCTTCATGAGTTTCGTCCTCAATTCGTTGTCACATTTCTTCCTGTTGACGCACATAATACTAAATCAATCTACCAGGAATTAGCCAGGTTCAGCTTTCTTACTGGAAATATATATGTGTGTTTTCTGCCGCTGTATGTTGGTCTGAACATGAAAACTGATGATTTTCTGACTGTATAAGTTGTTCATGTACCTCCTGAGGTCTCCCCACACTTGTTTGCACTGACAGATGATCTGAAACATGTCCTTCCTCTCCGCCTGCTGTCTGTTCTTCTTCAGCTCCTTCTTCCTCTGCTGCCTGTTCTTATTCAGCTCCTCCTTCGTCAGCTCCTTCTTCTTCGGCTTGAACTCACCTTTCTTCATCCTCTTAGCCCCTGGGCCTGTTTTAAAACATCGAGAAGAGGTTGACGTTGTGATGTGACAGCTTCTGCAAAGACAAAGAGCCACAGGCAGATGTTTTCTCACCTCCGCCTTCTTCTCCATCGTTCGCTGACGACAGTTTCCTCTTCTTCTGCCCCATCCCGGCTTTGGAGAAGGCAAATTTCTGTTCTTTCTTGCCGCCATCTCTACCTTTCCCCGGTCTGCTCTTCTTCTCTGTGTTGTTGTAAGGTTTGAAAGGCTTCTTGCTGCCTGGTTTTCCACCTGGTTTCCCACCAAATTTGGTCCCTATGGAATCTGGACGGAGTGAAAGGTGACATTTAAAATCCTGGTTGACACCGACGAACGTACAAATCTGGATGATGTGAAACACGACTTACCTTTTCCTTTCTGTGTAGGTTTCTGCTTCTTTCCACCTTTAGGAGAAAAGGGTTTTTTGGATTTGGCCTCCATCCTAAAATACATCCCAGAAAGAAACGGAGATGAGGACAACTGAGCAGTGAGATTGTATTTAACTGCTGTTAGCTTCTTAAATATCTGGATAAAGCTTGTAGGAAGGTTTTTATCTGGTTCAGCACGGAGAAGAATTCATAGACAATCAAATTAAGTATTCATAAAAACTATTTTAAGGCAATGTAATAACGTTTAATCAGGGACTGCAAACACACATAAATATGCAGGTGGATATGCTACATAGCTACAAATACAACACTTCAAAAAACAGTGAGTGTTTCAGATTATTTTTTTATTAACTTATGACATTTCAGGGTGGTATTGTTGTTCCTTTTCCTCTACTAAATCTCTCTGTTAGCTGATTTTAGCTGTTATTTAAAGGAGTCATGCCACAAACAAGAAGAAGCTACCTGTATCCGCGAGCTAGCATATCAGTTAACACTGTAAACAAGCAATTTTTCATGTCTGCTTCTGATACGTCTCTTAGTTTTACATTTTAATGCTGCACATTTACTTTACTTCGACTCGTTTTCGACTTTGCTGTCGCTGCTAAAAGATCTGGATACTTTTCCCCCAAAACTAGTCTTTTAATAACAACAATAATGGCTGCCAACACGGTATTAAAACTGACGATACCGTAGCTCGCCTCTGCGGTTTTATCTTTACTGTTAACGTAAATAATAACAGGAGCTAAAACACGTTTACAGGTATAACTTACACTTTAGGTGAACACACACACGCTGGCACAGCGCTGTCCCATGCGTTCTGTTACGACTGCGATTTACGGCACAAAGCGTCCAATCGCGTTCAACTTACGCTGCCGTAAAACGCTGTTTTTTGCGACATCTCGCTGTCGCTGAAAAGTAGTAGAACACGAGCGTTTATCGTTCGTTTATCATCACATTTAACGTTTTTGATCGGCCCCGCAGTCCAGCAGAGTACCGACGACGGTAACGTAAGTTAATATCTGCCGGTGGTCTGTGGAGGTCTCTGCGCGGCTGTGAAGCAGCCATGTTTGTTTACAAGTGGTATTTAAAGGGACAGCGCGCCATAAACCTCGTTACTATGGTTACAGCGAATCAACTGTAGGAGTTCAGAACCTAAAACAACGTTAAAAACATTTTAGTTATGAAGTTAACTTTATTTATCTTTTTAATTTAGCCTACTGAGAGATGATAAGATTAAAATTATAATTGTTTGATAAATATAATTCTATAATAAAATGCATCGCTTTTTTCTGTCTGAAGATGGACTCAAAAGCTCATCTGCAATGAACACTAAGAAATGGGTTTTGAACTACATTAACCAGCAGGCTTTGCGGGAAATTCACTTTTCGTGTTGCCTGGCAACACCTCCAAACTAAACGGACTTTGGGCGTCAGCTACAGACATAAACTTATCAGGTAGCAGACACTAAATAAGGTTTATAGATTAATTAAACACGTTTTAGTAAATGTTAGCTCGACAGGGAATAACTGAACATGTAGTTGCTAACGCTGTCTTTTGTTTTGCTGTCACAGTCAGTGCCATTTAACGCCAGTTTGGTCGAGTTGGAAATATCTTTGAATAATAAATTCCTTTGTTTATTTTACAGATTGTGGAAAAGACAGAGCAGTAGATGACTTAAAATGGCGGAGGAAAACACAGCTTCTGTTGGAGAAAACACTGAAGGTAGAGAAGCTAAAGTCCGTCTGATGCTGCTGGAAATTTTCATTTGAAACGTTTAAAAGTTATTGAAAGTAGAAATAAAACAACAATATGAAGCTGAACTGCTAGTAATAACTGAACTGTATTAATTTAAATGTAAGCTGAAATTAAAGTGAATCAAGTATCAGTATTTATAAGCATAAAGATATGACACTGAAAGCAGATGAACTCTTAATAAGTTAAATAATATGAAAAACTGTGGAGGGAAGCAATTTTAGTAAAAGATTTTGTATTTCCTCTGCAGCCAGTTAGAGAACAATGATTTACCATCAAAAAGCATGGGAATAATACTTCTTCTTTCTTACATATGCTGTTTATATTTGGGGAAAACACACAAGTTAATATAAGTCTGCTGCCCTCTCACAGCAGGTGATACTGAGGACTCAGTGATGCAGCAGGAGGCTGAGGAGGAATCCAAACATCGCCTCTCTGCAGACATGTACTACGAATATGAAGATCTCTGCTCCAGACCGTCCATCACCCCCGACTCTGAGATCCCAGAGAACCTCCTGCACCTCTCGTATCCTTCTCTGAGAAATGATTTCCTGTAAAACACACAGTTCTTTTCACACGGTTTATGTTAATCTCAGTAAGGAAAAGATCTTAATCCTTCCTTGAAGTATCTCCACCATTTCTTCTTCTCTTCAGTCCTGTCCCTGCTTGTTTTGTTAGTTAGCATTTTTGTTGCACCCAAAGAACAATTTGAATGAAATAAATGCAAATAAAATAAGAAATGAAGGTAATTAGAGACTTTGTAAGCGTACTGTGCAAATATCTGCAGCCATTATCTGTATATTATGTATCATATAAGCAAAGATATACAGGTATAAGTATGACTAATCATGCACAGATCTTGATCCTTCACTCGTTCTACATTCAGTCACTCCTTCAGCTACGACAGCGGGCGCAGGTCAAACCTGCAGCTGCTGGACGACACAACTCTGATCTTCATCGCAGGAAACCTCCTCGTCCTCCTCGACATTTCCACCAAGGAGCAGAGATACCTGCGCTCCTGCAGCGGAGGAGGAATCGGCTCCATCACGGTAAGATGGCCGACAAACTGCGAGTCTTATATTCTTGTATTTCTTGTATTTGTGTTTGTTTGTTATTGATAAGTTTGTGAGAAGGAGTAAAAGTAAAGATACATGATACAATACATGACACAATATGATTTAATAATATTCAAATGATCAAAGTTAAGAGTTAAAGTGAACAATGATTCACTGAAAAATGATCAGAAAAAGCTTTTTTTTCTCAGACGATCAAGAATCATCTGACTGCAATTTCTCAAAAATACTCTTAATACAAAAACAAAACTAAAATTTCTTTATATCTTTGTGTGTGTGTGTGTGTGTGTGTGTGTGTGTGTAAAGACACACCCAAGCAAACAGTACTTTGTCGCAGCAGAGAAGGGAAACCAGCCCAACATCATCGTATATGAGTATCCCTCGTTACGACCGCACCGCATCCTCAGAGGTAAATATCACCGATCACTTCTACCTCTCTCCACGTTTACTAATATTTAACATTATTATTTATTTGATCCTGTGTGTCTGTGTGTGTAGGCGGCACCGAGCGGGCGTACAGCTTCGTGGACTTTAACCACGACGGCAGCCTGCTGGCCAGCGTGGGCAGCGCGCCCGACTACATGCTGACGCTGTGGAACTGGAGGCAGGAGGAGGTGATGCTGAGCTGCAAGGCCATTTCTCAGGAGGTCTACAGAGTCAGCTTCTCCCCGTACAACCCAGGACTGCTCACATCGTCGGGATCTGGACACATCAAGTACTGATGAACCCTGCAGCATGTTAAATGTTTTTCCTTTTTCACATGAGGTGAAAATCTCTCCGTCTCTCTGTCAGGTTCTGGAAAATGGCGAGCACCTTCACAGGTCTTAAATTGCAGGGGCTCATGGGGCATTTTGGGAAAATGGCAGCGACTGATATCGAGGGCTACGTGGAGCTTCCTGATGGAAAGGTCTGTGCTGAAGTCCTGAAATGAGCTTTTAAGCTCAAAACAACAAAATCTAAAATGCGTTCTCTGTCTAAAAGAATACAGCAGCGTTACAATCTCACCACACGGTCTTCATCAGTAAATTCTCAAACAAATAGAAATACAAACATCTACACGACAACTGGGCGACTTCATCTGCTGATGGAGCTCATGTGATGTGATCAAAAGCTCCTGAACAGCTGCTGTGTGGTGAGATTGTTTTCGTCTGCTGCTTCCCGTCAGGTGGTGTCCGGCACAGATTGGGGCAACTTGCTGCTGTGGGATGGAAACGCCATTAAAGTGGAGATTTGCCGTAAGGAGGGTCGGACCTGCCACGCCGGGATGGTTCAGCCGTTCGCTCTCGAGGATGGACAGCTGATGACGATTGGCTCTGACGGAGTGGTCCGGGTACGACACCTAGAAAAAAATAACCTCACACGATGGTGCTGAAGGAGAATTTCTGTAACCAGTCGGCCTACGACTGTGCCTCCTGCAGGGCTGGGACTTTGAGAGCATCGACGCCGCCGACAGCAACAGCGAGAGCAGCAGGTTTGAGATGGAGCCCATGAACGAGATGGTGGTCGGACACAACGTCTGCCTCTCGTCTGTGACCAGGAGCTCCCTGCCCGACTCCTTCATCTGGTTCGCTCAGGTCAGACGACAAAAAGCCACTAAAACCATCTTTTATAAATGATCCGGTCTCACCTCAGTCCTGATCTCTCTGCTCTGTGGTCTCTGTAGGATTCCAGTGGAGCCATCTGGAAACTGGATCTGTCGTTCACCTACACGGTAAATTTTCACTTACTGTCACATTACTTTTTGTTTATTCAAGATGTGTATGTTCCAAACAGGGCTCCCACTGATCCTTAAAAACTCTTAAAAGGCATTTATGTCAGTGACCGTCTGTGTCTCCAGACTCCGGATCCTGAGTGCCTGTTTTCCTTCCATTCCGGTCCGATCCAGGGCCTGGACGTGTCCAAGAAATCCTACCTGATGGCCACGACCGCTCTGGACCGTGAGTCGCGCACCTTTCCACACCTGTACACTCACTAACACTCACACAGTAACAGCTGCTGCGTCTCTCTCTGCTCTCCAGGCTCAGTCAAAGTCTTTGACTTCTTGGCCAAACGAGAACTGACCACCAGCCGCTTCAACCAGGGTGGGACTGCTCTCAGCTGGGCTCCACCTCTGGTCGGTATGAAAGTGACTCACACCTCCACATGTGACGAGTTCTGACAGGAAACTGACCTCTGGGGTTCATCCTCAGGTGAACCAGAGTGGAGGTTTACTGGTGACGGGCTTTGAGGACGGTGTGGTCCGCCTGCTGGAGCTGTACGACCCTCAGAGGCTGCACGTGGTCGCCGGGCGCAGCCCCAAAGGAGACGCCAAGCTGCGCCTCAAACAAGCCTTCAAGCCCCATAATGCACCTGTAACTGCTGTGGCGTATGAGAGAAATGGAGACATCTTAGCCACGGGGGTAAGAGTGTAGAAAACCTACGACTGCACGGGAAATATTTTATCAGCGAGGCGTCATCTAAGCATGGAGGTCGTTATTTTCTTCGTTTCTGAAGTGTTTTATTTATCGTTTCGTCCTCAGAGCTCAGACTGCACAGTGTTCTTCTTCACCGTCGGCGAAAAATACAACCCCATCGGCTTCGTCCAAGTTCCCGGGCCGGTGCAGGGCCTGGAGTGGTCACCTCATTCCCACGTAAGTCTGATCCCCGGCCCCTCGCTGCTGTCAGAAGGAAATATAACTGACCTGACCCGGTTTCGCCCAAATATCTCTGATTGATTCCTTCTACATTTTTTCTTCCCAGGGTGAAAACAGGCTGCTCATCCTGTGTCAGAGCGGTCACGTGGTCGAGGTGCACAGTCCTGATCCGGACGCCCAGAAGCCGACCAAAACCTTCAAGCTGCCCGAGCTGCCCGGCAGATCCTTCAGGTTCAGGAGCATCAAATCTCGAATCAAGGTGTGGGCTTTGGTCTGTTTTAGCTGCACGATTTTATTGGAAACAATTTGATTTCACTTCAGTTTCAGACCATTTTCTGTTTTAATTCGTGTTTGTGTCTCAGAGAGAGGAGGAGATCGCGAGACGTCAAGCCGCAAAGGAGAAGAAGAGGAAGGAGAGAGAGGAGAGGCTGAAAGAGTCGAAGCAGCCAGAGGAGCAAGAGGAAGAGGAGGAGGAAGAAGAGGAGTTACCACCTATCTACATCCCCGACCCTCCGAGTCCTCTCTACTGTGGCTTCTACTCACAGCCCGGACAGTTCTGGCTCTCAATGGTAAACTACCGGAAGATCTGAACATACTAATACATTTGAAATGTAACAGCAGCTGTTGAGCAGGATCGTGGGAGCAGCAGGAGGCTTGAATCTCTTTTATGGCTCTTGTATTTTTCTCTTTTCTCTCTCTGCTGCAGGGAGGCTTTGACTCAGGTTTCCTGTACCACTGTAAGTTCTCTGAGAATCAGGATGAGGATCCAGACGAACGACAGGATGAGCCCTTTGACTTCCTGCCCGTTCACAACACAGATGACGACCCCATTCGCTCCGTCACCTTCAGGTAGTATCACGCTGAACCACGACAGTGCTACCTGTCGACGGTAGTTGAAGTGTCCCACCTGGAGCTTTGTTGTCTTGTTGTTTCACAGCTCCGACAGGCAGCTGTTGCTCTGCGGCATGCACTCAGGGTCCGTCAGGGTTTACCTGCTGCAGCCCGCTGACCACAGCCTCACCTCCATGCAGGCCTACTGGGCTCTGAGCGTCCACGACAACCAGTACGGACACCTGCGGCACATCCGCTGCAGCCACGACGACCACTTTGTGCTGACGGCCGGAGACGACGGGAACATCTTCTCCTTCAGCCTGCTCCCTCCAGAGGAGCTGCAGAAAAGCCTGCAGAGGAGGAGGGCCAAGGTTCCCTCGCCCAGGGTCGGTAAACATTTGATTGTTTCATTTGTTCAGTTCAGGCTTTAGTTCAGGTGTCCAGCACCTAAATGAGGTCTGAACCGTCACATGTTTTTGATTGAGGCCTTTAGCCACATCAGCAGGAACATGTTATTCTGACAGGTGGGTCTTGAAAATGAGGTGTTGGCCCAGGACATTGAAGACCCAGCAGCTTACAGGTGAGTGTGAATCATCATTTTTCTATTTATTAGAATTATTCATAAAGCAGATAACTGTGTTTGTCTGCCTTCCTCTCTTTCTCTTCATCCAGCATAGAAACGGCTAAACAGAAGCTAGAGAAGGACCGACTGCGTCGAGAGGCCGAGCTGAAGATCACAGGGAAGCGGAAGAAGCTGGCTGAGCTCCAGAAGAAGTTTAAAGAGCTGCTGAACCACAACCAGAGTCTGCCGGAGCACGTTCGCCTGACACCTGTGGTACAGAAACACATCCACTGGTGTGAGAACAACACTAAACGAGGAATACGTGTATGATAATGCAGTGGTGTGTGTGTTTGTGTGTGTAGGAGCTGCAGCTGGATCGGCGTTTCCATGAACAGGCAGAGCGGGTGAAGTCCCAGTGGGTGATGGAGGTCAGGAAGCAGCTGGGCTGGGAGGAGGAGCGCTCCTGCGTAGGACTCAGCAAACTACAGGACTGGTACTGACTGAACACACACACTGAGACTGAGACTGAGCTTCCACTCAGAATGAAACCCTCCACTCCTGTGTTTGTGTTCAGGTTCAGGGACTCTCTGGAGGCCAACATGGTCACCGTGGTCGCCATCCGCACCGACCACAGACTCTCCACCTACCGTTTGCCGACGCTCGCCAAACCGTCAGCGGATCTCCGACGTCAGAGCACCTCCAGCCGACCGGACAGAGACAGAGACGCCGCTCCGGAGCGCAGGAAATCCAGAGCCGAGCCGGCAAAAGACAGCGTTATAGTAGAAGGTAGGAAAGGTGCTGGTGTGTTTGTTTCACCTGTCAGAGACGCGCAGTGACTGGTGTGTGTTCTCCAGAGGAGGAGGTGCTGCACCCTAAGGTGGCTCGTCCAGCAGCGGTTAAACTGGGAGATCGGCAGATGGAGAGGCTCCGAAAGGCGGCGGAGAAAGCTGAACAAGCTCGAGCCAAAATAGAGAAGAGGAAGCAGGAATGGGCCCAACTGTGAGTGTCACGTCCGACAGTTATTACCCCCTTACTGTTGCGATGCTGGGGCGAAACTGTGACGCGTTGTCGGTGCCTCAGTTACGCAGAGAAACCAGACCAGAACTGCGAGGATCCGCGGGACGTGCAGGCCATCCGTGAAGCCAAGGAGAACATTGGAGACTTAAAGCTGAAGTCGGACAAAGACTTCACGGTGCCGAAGCACCTGAGGATGAACGCTGAGAGGAAGAGAGCGGAGCTGATTGGCCTGGAGGAGAACGTAAACACAAACACACACAAACACACACATTTGAAGCAAGAAAAGAAGAAAAGATTTTTTAAATTTTGATTAATTCTGATCATTCATTCATTGTTTGAGTCATTTATTCAACAAAAATTCTAAATATTCTCTGGTTCCTGCTTCTAAAATGTGATTATAAACTGAATATCTTTGGGTTTGAATTATTGGTCAACAGAAGTTTATTTACTGACTCTCTCCAGATCCGGGAGAAGCAGACTGAGATGAACAGACGTATCGTGGCGTTGCGGGACTCCAAGGTTCGCCTGGTGTCTCAGCTGCACGCTCAGGCTCAGCAGCTCCACAAGGTCCAGCAGCGTCTGGCGGTCCATCTCCACCGGCCTCCACCCGCCCTGCCGACCGTACTACCAGAGGAAACTCCGGAGAGGAGGCTGCAGTACAGCCGGGCCACCCTGGAGAGATACCGGGTCCTGAGGGAACAGAGGTACAGGAACCAGGTTTTACTGAGATCCAAGACCAAGTCAAACGAATAATGTTTTCATCGACCTTATGATTTTTTAAACAGTTTTAAGGGCGTGCAGCAGGAGGAGCAGGAGGGAAGCACACGGCTGCTGGAGCAGCTGGAGAAGGAGATGAAGGAGGAGGAGGAGAAGAAAGATGATGAGGAGAGAGGAGAAGAAGAGACATCAGTGGAGGAGGGAGTGGAGCTGAGTGAGCTGGAGGAGGAGCTGCTGAGGGAGGAGGAGATCAGGCTGCTGCATGAGCAGGACTCCCTGCTGGAGCAGGTCTGCCATCCTCATTAAATATGTGTAATAATTAACACAGTATCATCTGGAATTAACCGTGCATCATTTTTCAAAATCATCAGATGGACACTTCGATGTGTCAGTTCGACACAGAGCTGCTGCTGCTGCGTCACCAGAAGCTGCGTCTGGACTGGCAGCTGAAACTGGCCGACCTCCATCAGCTGACGCTCTACCAGGAGCTGCTGCTCCTCAAGGAGTTCGAGAGGAGGGAGGACAGCCTGCAGGAGAAGCTCAACGGACGCATCAAGGAGGAGAACAGCATCACGGTGCGAAGTAACTGTGGATGGTCTTTGAATTGCTGACCATAGATATTTATTCTCCATCCTTCAGGCAACCACCAGATAACAAAATATAATTACAATGTCTTCCTCCGATCAGGTGGTTATTTGTTTTGTCCTCGTCTGTTTCCCGACAGTCCAAACTGGAGGAATGCAGTGAACAGCTGGAGCTGAAGCAGAGAGACATAGCCAAACTGCAGGAGAGAGAGAAAGCTCTGATCACGGCCTTCCAGGCCTCGCTGGGCGAAAACAACAAGTGTGAAGAGTTTCTGACCAAAGTCTTCAAGAAGAAGATCAAACGTGTCAAGAAGAAGGAGCAGACCGGAGATGAAGGTTGGACGACTGTGTGATCACGTGATAATGTGTGTGTGTGTATCGTGTCTTTTCTGATCCTGGTGTGTGTTTGCAGAAGAAGAAGCAGACAGCGATGAAGACTCGGATGAAGACGACGACTGGGACGATGATGATTTTGACAGCGGCTCAGAGGAAGGAGGAGCAGCTCTGGACGACAGCGTCTGTCCTCCGGGTTGGTTCTGCGCTGGAAAAAGTCCAGTATTTAACTTCAGCCCTCAAAGGGCCACATCAGTCTTTTTATTTACATTTAGGCCGTTAGCTACATCCATTCATGGCGAACTGTTGGAGTGAGGATGATTGTTTGATTGATGATTTAACTTTAAGTATGAATCTGTGTGTGTGTGTCTCAGGCTGCGACCCAGAGCTGTTTGAAAACACGCTGCAGCTTCGTGAGCGTCGCCTGGACCTGGAGGAACTGCTGGTGGAGGAGAAGAAGAGTGCCGAGGCTCTGAAGAAGGAGTGTGACACCCTCGCCAAGAAGGTCAAACCTCGCTTTTCATCGTTCGGTCTCCTGACATGTTTCTGTCACCATATGCTCTGTTTTTCACAGACATCCTCACACGTGTTCTGCTGTTTTTTCTCGGCTCTGCAGGAAAAAACAGTGAAGAACAATCGAAAAACAGTGGAAGACGACTTGGAGTTGGTCAACAGAGAGAAACAGCAGAAGATGAACGAGCTGGATGTGGTGGTTCCTCTCAGGCTGCACCAGGTAAACAGCCAGAAACTGATGAGAAAAACAAAAAAACAAATTCAAACAAAGGAGGGTTTTTGCTCCTTTTACGCTCTGAATCTTCAGCTTGAGGGAAGAGTTTCAAAGTCACTGTTCAGTTTGAAACTCTTCCCTCAGACCGAAGGTTCAAAGTACCGCAGTTCAAGTTCAAGAGGAGTTATAACTCCTTTGTCCCTTGTGCAACAAACCTGCTAAATTTTGTAATTCAGTGTAAATGAAAATTTTTAGCACTTTTAACATTATTTTTTGCAACTAGTATTCCAGAGATTGTTTTGTTGTTTTTGCACCGTGTACTCAAGATATTTTAGGTCATATTTATGTGCTTACTTAGTATACTTTTGTATTGCATTTGTATTGTTGTCTTTTATTGTCGACACCTGACTGCAAGTTTCCCATCTGGGATAAATGAATAACTGAACTGAAACTCAAGCTCCAGTCAACAGATTTAAAAGCATTTTTGGGAAGTTTTAAACCTGCATCTCTGCATCGTTTCCTTTTCCTCTCACCTTCTCCATCTGTCTCCCAGATCGAGTTTGTTGTTAACGACTCGGTGCCGTCCGATCTGAGCCCGGCGTTGGTTCTGGACAGGACGGAGCTGGGCAGGCTGCAGGAGCGGATCAAGCAGCTACAGGTGGAGAAGAACCAGCAGAGAGATCTGTACTTTCAGGCCCGGCAGCAGCACGTCAAGCTCATCCACGACCGCAAGGACATGGACACAAAGATCCAGGGTAAAGACGCGATGTGTGAAATTCAGACGCCACACGAGACACCAACAGATGACAAACAAATCCAGAGTTGTGTTCATGAGATCTGTGTGTTGGTGTGTGTGTGTCTGTGTGGTGCTGCAGTGCTGGACAAGCAGTGCAACGAGCTGATGTTGATGAAGTACGGGAGGCTGGTGGACGTGGAGGCTCTGCAGACACTGTCGGGGAACAGGACGCTGGAGGAACTCAAGCAGGAAAAACTCCAACGCGAGGCAGCGTACGCCAAGGAGATCAAACAGTGGGATGTACGCTGACCTGTGTGTGTGTGTGTAGTATGTGTGCGTGTGTGTGTGTGTGCTTTACAAGTGTAAGAAATCTATATGACTGCTGTGTTTGGTTCTAAGCTGCTTCAAACTCAAGATTTTGCTTTTAAAAAAACAATTTAGGTTCAAATAAGTTTATAAGTTTGTTCTTTTACTGGATTGTGTGTGTGTGTGTGTGTGTGTGTGTGTGTGTGTGTGTGATATCCAGGCAAAGGTCGAGGAGGCGCATCAGGCTCTGATGGATGTGACCAAGTGTAACACAGAACGTCTCCTCAGTGTTACAAACCTCTTTGACCAGAAAAAGGAGCTGGACCATAAACTCAACGCCAGGCAGAAGAAAATGGTAATTTATCTTTTGAAAATCTTCAAAGTAAATCACTGGACACGCAGCTCTGACATATGACCTTCTGAAGTTGTTACAGTGAACACATTTACACATCCAGCAACATTATTGTAATTATCATGGAGTCATGTTTGTGTCCAGTATGTTCCAAAGCTCACTCTCCTTTTTAGCTCTGGTTTGGTCTCCACCACCTCCTGAGAAAAACATGTCTGTCTGCTGTTTGGTGTTGGACAGACAGTGCACAGTGAGTTTATCAGAGCGAATCATTCAAAAAATGTGCTGTAAGGCCAAAACGACGAGCTAAAAAAACAGCTTAAAGTCTCTGCAGAGCTGTGACTGTTACAGAGTCCAGGAGGGAAGATGGAGAACAAAAATCTAAAGGTTGAAAAAAAAAAGATCTATCTTTGCGAGAGAGAAACTTTCTCAAGAAAGGGTCTTGGGAATTCATAAAAGTACATCTTGCTAGATCTTGAGAAACTTTTGTGAGATCCTCAGCAATTTGCAGGATCTTGCAAAAGTTTCTCGAGATCTTGTAAAACTTTCTCAAGAAATTTTCTTTCTCAAGAAAGTCTCTTGGGATCTTGCAAAAGAACAATTTTTTTTCCCAACGTTAAGATTTTTTTTTCCTCCATGTCCCCTCTCAGACCTGTACTATAAAGATGAACATGACAGCTCGCCAAAAGTGAAGCCAAAACGTCTGAATCGCCCCCTAGTGGCTGGCTGTGGTACAGGTCCTCCATGTTAGGACATGGACAAATGGACAAAACTAAAAACTCCAAATGTTGTCACCAGCACAAGATAGCAGCTCCTGTATCCTGGAGGTTTTGTTTTTGCACAGTGGGAGGAAGCAGAGATGCGTCGTCCATCTTTATATACAGTCATTAAACATACATGTGTGAGTTTTATTTGTCCGTATGTGCTGCATCCAGGGCAGACAGTTCCAGGATTACAGGAGGCGTATGGATCAGGAGGAGATCCGAAGGCTGCAGGCGCTGGTGAAAACACAGTCGCAGCAGGCCGAGGCCCTCAGGAGAGAGATCGGCCTCCTCTCCCGTAAAGGAGGCCACGTCTTGCCCCCCAGCTATGCCCCGCTGCCCCCGCTCGCCCCCTTACCGACCCCTGCAGACCGTAAGCAAGGTCCAGCGCGTCCATCCAAACTGCTTAAAGCACAAAACTCACCCAGCAGACATGGAGCTATTTAACAGAGGCCAGAAATAACATACAGGTGTTGTTCTGTTAGAGGACTTTGTTCACTCTTTTCTATTATTATGCTTCTTAAAATTAAAAGATTATCTCTGTTTGTTGACCAGTGCTTTTACTGGCCTTTGAAGTGTGAAACCTTTTGTCCCACATAACCTTTCATCTAGCATCATCGTCAGAAAATTATTTATATTTTAAAATGGACCTTGACGACAAAAAGCGGCTGAAAGAATAGGTCTGCTAATTTGATCTCTTTTCTTGATTTTAGTTAAATGTCTTAAGAAGCCAACTCTAGAACCAGGACCCTAAATCATAAATAACTTCAGACGGATCTATCTACATGTCCATTTAACGTCACATGATCTTGATGAAACTAAGGTGCTAATTTTAGGCACTGAGTCACAGACATTGCCCTTTTGTGATGCTTACAGCTTTTAACTGTGAAAAACTTTAGATCCAGATCTGTCGCTCCCACTTTCATCATTCAGTCACTCAAACAGAATTTCCTGGATTGTATTCCTGTATCTCACTGGTGCCTGAAGCAACATGCCCACATCAAACCAGCAGCTTCTATTATTGGAACATGGGCTGCGTTTGGTTTTGATTCTCACTAAAGGAAAGAGGAAACTAATTAAAATAATAGACCATATAATCTTCCCTCTGCCCACACAGACACTGAACACGTACACCCAGTGAGATCAGTGTTTTCAAATGAAAAACTGGTTTGGGATGAAGCGGAAGTTTAAAACCACTCTGTCATCCCTAAGTCTTTTACCAGAATTTAGTAACTGGATATCTGAAATGGAACAAAGACAGTCAATAAAGTAGTTTTTGTTTTTTTTCAGTAGTTCTTGTTGTGTGTTCATTTCAAGAACTCTGTCAAAGCTTTTGTAGAATACGTCAAACTATTTTAACAAAATAAACACTCCCACAGAAATGTTTTAATGGACGTGGGTCTAATTGTCTAATATGTCTTAGGTTCCTTCCATGATAAGAGGATGACCTTTAATGTCATTTCATTTTTGTAAGTAGTCTCATGTAAGAGTGATTCGTTTTTTGGCTAAACTACAGAGCTGATGTTCAGACCACTCCTTACATGAATCAAAGACTGAAGATAGTGGTTTGTTTTCCTTGTTAATATCCACAATGTTTTACCCAACAACAAAGGCACCAATGTAAACATATAAATAATGGTTGAACATAGGCCACCTCTTTCAAGCCACTCCTCTTTCTGGAATGAAGCAAAACCTGAAACCACTCCCTGTCCCTGCCTTGGTCATCAGTTATATTCCCAAACTCTATGATATGCGTTATCAGTGAGAGAGGACATGGCGAAGCAAGGAGATCAGCTCGACCGAGAAAAACTCTGCTGTTCAATCTGTCTGGATCTACTGACGGATCCAGTGACTATTCCCTGTGGACACAGCTACTGTAAGAGCTGTATCAAACTCCGCTGGGATGAAGAGGAAAAGGACGACATCCTCAGCTGTCCTCAGTGCAGACAGATCTTTAAAATGAGGCCTGCTCTCGTGAAAAACATTGTGTTGACAGATTTAGTGGAGGAACTGAAGAAGACTGGACTCCAAGCTGCTCCAGCTGATCTCTGCTACGCCGGACCTGGAGATGTGGCCTGTGATTTCTGCACTGGGAGAAAGCGAAAGGCTTCTAAATCCTGTCTGCAGTGTCTGGTCTCTTATTGTGAGCAGCACCTCCAGCCTCACTATGAGGTTGCTCCGTTAAAGAAGCACAAGCTGCTAAAACCATCTGCAAATATTCAAGAGAACATTTGCTCTCGTCACAATGAGGTGATGAAGATTTTCTGCCTCACTGATCAACAGTGTATCTGTTATCTCTGCTCCATGGATGAACATAAAGGCCACAACACAGTCTCTGCTGAAGCAGAAATGATAAACAAGAAGAAAGAGCTCGGCCTGAGTCGGCAAAAAATCCAACGAAGAATCCGGGACCAAGAGAATCACGTGAAGATGCTTCAGCAGGAGGTGGTGGCTATAAATTGCTCTGCAGATAAAGCAGTGACAAACACTGAGAAGTTGTCCACTGACTTGGTCAATGTCATCGTGAGAGGAAGCACTGCTGTGAAGCGTAAGATCAGGTCCCAGCAGTTCACTGAAGTGAGTCGGGCCAAAAAGCTTAAAGAGAAGTTGGAGCAGGAGCTCGTTGAACTGAGAAGGAAAGACACTGAGTTGGAGAAACTCTCACACACAGAGGATCAAATCCAGTTTCTTCACAATTACGTCTCGTTGCCACCCCTCAGCAAATGTACCTTATGTCCCCTACCTAGCTCCAATACTCATCCTCTGCAATATTTTGAGAACGTTTCAAAAGCTGTATCGGAGGCCGGAGGCAAACTAACAGGAACATCCACTGAGGAATGGAACAAGATCTCAATGACAGTAACTGAAGTGGATGTTTTGCTGCCTCAAGACCCAAAGACCAGAGCTGAACTTTCACAATATGCAGTTCAGAGGAATCAGCTCACACTGAATCCAAACACAGCAAACACACGACTGGTATTATCTGAAGAGAACAGAAAAGCCACATCAGTGAAAGACACACAGTCATATATTGGTCACCCAGAGAGATTCATGTACAATGCTCAGGTTCTAAGTAGACAACAGCTGACTGGACGTTGTTATTGGGAAGTACAGTGGAGTGGACTGGGAGTCTCAGTAGCAGTTGCATACAAGGACATTGCCAGAACCGGAAAGGAAAGTGTATTTGGAGACAATGAGAAGTCCTGGGTATTGGAGTGCTGCTCCAATGGCAACTATAACTTCAAACACAAAGGCAATAGAAAAACCATACGAGGCCGTCAGTCCTTCAGAGTTGGAGTGTTCCTGGATCACAGAGCAGGTATTCTGTCTTTCTATGAAATATCTGAAACTGTTACTGTCCTCCACAGAGTCCAGACTACATTCACCCAACCACCCTATGCTGGACTTGGCATTTGTTATTTTGGATCTACAGCTGAGTTGTGTGAAGTTAGGAGAGACATCAAGAGTTAGAGGATTTTCCTCAGCAAACAACAGCTGTTTAGATAAATGGTTGACTCACTGTTGTGACAGCTGGTGTAACCTATTGTGTGGTGTATTTACTGTAGTTCTCTTTATTGTTCCATATTTGGTTTGTCTTCTCCACGATTTGAAAATTAGTCGACACTGTAAGCTTTCTTTTTTGTTGCTGTTTTAATCACTATTTTGCTTCATTAATAGTGAGGTAATTTTCCTCCACAATGCTAACATACTTCTTGTGTATATAATGAATATGTAAATGGAAAAACTAAATTTCTCAGTAGTTTTCCTCTTTGTTGTATATTTCTATTATTGCTGTTATATTACTGCATGACCCTTAATATAACAAGAAATCCATTTATCACTGGTGAAGAGTTGATTGAATGTTTTAATTCCTGTCTTTTTATAAATGTCTTTGGGAAAGTGCAGTAAAGATGTGGCAGTTATTTTTGCTAATCAATAGGTGGAGTAATGTTTATCTTCTTCCTGACATACTGGTTTAATTGTACATTTGTTGATGGACAAATTGAGTCTTGTAATGAGATTTCAGACACTGTCTTTGCAATGGATGCTGTATAAACCCAATAAAACATTCTACATCACATCAAGGGCAAACAACTGAGTGAACACGGTAGCATCTCAAGCTTTAGAAGCACATAAAACAATTACCTTTAGTAAATGTAGGTATTATTTTGTTTTATTTATGTCTGCACACATAGAAATATGGGTTGTGTTCATGCTGTTTAGACCGAGTGGAAAATAGGACATTAATCTAAACTGACATTATTTACTCATAAAATCAAATGTTATTGGCACGTCCTTCAGTAATGTGAGGTATGTTGTCCATAAGCTTTCCTTCTAGTTAACCATTTGTTTCTATTATAGTTGGGTGATATGGTTAAAATCTTCCATCTACTTATGTAAAATGATCAGGTAAGAATATGCTGTTTTTGGCAGAATTAAACACCTGACACATTAGCGTATAATATGTAGCTAAAGGTGTGTAGAGACCTTCACATTACACCTAAAGAAATGCCTCGTTTCCACACCGTTTTATTTTCTGTCCGTTATTCTGTGTAATACACGGAGCGCACCCCCTAGTGTTCACCGCCAGGAAATGCACGTCATGACGAATGGACAGAAACGCCGCTGCAGCCATGGGAGAGAAGCTAATTTTGTCTGGTTTTCCTCGTCCAGTCTCAAGGAATATGAGAAGGTTTGTCTGCCAGATATGTGTAGCTAGTTTGGTTAGATATATTGCTAAAAGATGTGTGAACCACTATGCATGTACTACCGTGAGGTACAACACTGATGTTGAGGGATAATGTTGCGGTTGAGGTCAGTGATCACAACAAACCCGGTAACTTCCTCTCTTTATAACTATAAAACCTTTTTTCTTCATGGATCTGGCTTTGAGCACAAAGGCAGTGTCACGTTGAAACAGGAGGGGTTGAACGATCATTTAAAGCTTTTCAGAGTCTGTCTTTCCCCAGACATCTTTTACTGTTTATTTTCACTTCTGCAATATAAGATTAGACTACTCTTTAGGACAGTGGACAGTAAGATTTTAAAACAAGCCTTTAAAACTTCCAGTCGTGACAACTATAATGTCTTCGTTGGTTTAAATGCTGCAACTCCAGTCGTAGCCTTCTCATAATGACTTTCTGTCCAGCTGGGCCTTTGGCAGAAGCTGCTTGTTCCTTATTTACCAGCTGAAAACTGTGCTGAAAAGGAAATAAAGGCTTGTTTGTATCGTTTTTCTCACATGGCCGAGGATGTGATACAAACAAGCTCCAGAGTAAACAGGCGTAAAAGGATTGTACACACACTTTTGAACCACTCCTCTTTCTGCAATGAAGCAAGACCTGATGAACCACTCTTCTTTTCCTTATCAGTGAAACAGATTGAGAGTCACAATTCATTTGACTTTTGCTTTTTCTAAGAGGTGAAATGGCGCAGCAAGGAGCTCAACTGGGCCAAGAAAAACTCTGCTGTTCGATCTGTCTGGATCTACTGAAGGATCCGGTGACTATTCCCTGTGGACACAACTACTGTATGGGTTGTATCAAAAGTCACTGGGATGAAGAGGATCGAAAGAAAATTTACAGCTGTCCTCAGTGCAGACAGACGTTCAGACCGAGGCCTGTCCTGGTGAAAAACACCATGTTGGCAGATTTAGTGGAGGAACTGAAGAAGACTGGACTCCAAGCTGCTCCAGCTGATCACTGCTACGCCGGACCTGGAGATGTGGCCTGTGATTTCTGCACTGGGAGAAAGCGAAAGGCATCAAAGTCCTGTCTGCAGTGTCTGGTCTCTTATTGTGAGCAGCACCTCCAGCCTCACTATGAGGTTGCTCCGTTAAAGAAGCACAAGCTGCTAAAACCATCTGCAAATATTCAAGAGAACATTTGCTCTCGTCACAATGAAGAAATGAAGATTTTCTGCCTCACTGATAAACAGTGTATCTGTTATCTCTGCTCCTTGAATGAACATAAAGGCCACAACACAGTCTCTGCTGAGGCAGAAATGGCTGAGAGGCAGAAAGCATTTGGGGCAAACTGGCAGAAGATCCAGCAGAGAATCCAGGACAGAGAGAAAGATGTGAAGGAACTTCAGCAGGAGGTGGAGGCTATCAATCGCTCTGCTGATAAAGCTGTGAGGGACAGTGAGAAGATCTTCAATGAATTGGTCAATGTTATCAAGAAAAGAAGCTCTCGCGTGAAGCAGCAGATCAAATCTCGACAGAAAACTGAAGTCAGTCGAGTCAAAGAGCTTCAGAAGAAGCTGCAGCAGGAGATCACTGAGCTGAGGAGGAAAGATGATGAACTGGAGCAGCTCTCACAATCAGAGGACCATCGGAAGTTATTTCATAATTACCCCTCACTGTCAAATCTCACCGACTCTTCAGAGTCACACAGTATCAATATCCGACCTCTGAGGCACTTTGAGGATATGAAGACAGCTGTGTCAGAGGTCAGAGATAAACTGCAGGTCATTCTTAATGACCTACTGGTCAAAATCTCAATGACAGAGACTGAAGTTGACGTTTTACCACCACAACCAGAGCCCAAGACCAGGGCTGGATTCTTAAAATATTCACAACATCTCACACTGGATCTGAACTCTCAATAGTTGATTGCATGTTGATTTTCTTCCTGTGTTTTGTGCAGTAAAGATGTAATAGTTTCTGATAATCAATAGACCAATGTTTGTTATTCCTCCTGACATACTGGTTTAACAGACCCACTGTGTGATGAAGTGCATCTGTTGATGGATATTCTAATATGTGAACATAGTCAATCAATAATGTTGATTTGTTTTCCAAAAATAAAACTGCAGTGAAAGTGAATGAAATGTGGTGATTGCTTGTTTCTTCTTAGTCTGTGGGTGTAGCTCCAGGCTACATATTTCAGTAGAGGATGCAAGATAGTAAACAACAACAATATACACAAATAAACATTCATCCTTATGCAGATTTAAGTTGCTGTGGTTGTTTAATCCGTCCCCGCAAAGCTCTGCACAACTAATCAACACAGATGAAGACGAAACATGTCAGCAAGGTAAAACTATGATAAGGGCGACACCTGGTGGTAAAACACAGGCATGATTTATATATAAAAACTGTGTTTTATGGATGTATTTAAACATTACATATATAAAAATGTCACATAAATGCAGGATACTCTATAGTAAATAGATTCATAATGGATGCTAGATAAGCCCAATTAAATATTCCACATCATTCTAAACTCCCTGATGTTAATTCATATAGTCAAATGTTATTGGCCTGGCCTTTAGTAACATGATTGTGTTTAGATATCTGTATTTGGCAAGTATTTAATGGTTCTGCTTCATTATAAATGACTGAGACTAGCTACTGAGACGGAAATTTCTTAAGTGAAGGTGATGTCTGTGTATCTTTGGGTTCCTGTATAGTAACAAAATATGTTTTATTTTACAGCTGGAGGATGAGACAAGGCAGCAGAGCAGAAAAGACAAAGCATATAAACACATACTTTACATCTGATAACCTTCATGTACATTTTACAGTATCTACAGTAACACTTTCATCAGTCCAAAGGCACATTGTCCTTGTCACGTGTCCATCCAGAGGCTCAGCAGGTTCTGATTCAGAGAGGTTATAATGAGGGAGGATCTTCATGTGTTAAGTGTTTTTGTCCATTTACTTTAAAATACTTAATAATTTACACCATCAGAATTAAACCTGACAAATTAATGTACAATATGCACTCAAAGATGAGAACAGACCTACAAATTATACCTTTAAAAAAAACATGTCTCGTTTCCACACCGTTTTATTTTGTGTCCGTTATTCTGTATATTAAATGGAGCGCACCCCCTAGTGTTCAATGCGAGAAAATGCACGTCATTACGGATGGACAGAAACGCCGCCGCAGCCACGGAAGAGAAGCGAATTTAGTCTGGTTATCGTCGTCCAGTCTGAGGGAATATGGTGAGGTTGGTCTATCAGTTATGCGTAATATGTTTTGTGAAATATTTAACTTAAAAAACGTACGTATGCACTCTTAAATTACACAGCTAGCATGCTACCAAACGTTAGCTAAATAGGTTAGCTAGTTATGCTAACTTCCGGTGGCACCCTGTGCGTAATCTGCCGCTAAAGTTCAATTTTAAAGTACTAGAGGCAGATTTTTTGGATTATATGGCATTAAACTTTCCATTTATTGGACCTAGCAGGACCCAGCGCATCAACAAGTGTAGCTGGGATGACCCTACCTTTTTCTAGGTAGTGTATTTCATCAGCAATAACTGAGTATAAATCATTAATAGGGACAAAAATCTTTGGAATCTGTGCATTACTGAATGTGTGACAACATTATGACAGGATTCCTACAGAGACAGACCTTTTATTAAAGAGTAAGATCCTTTTCTTTTCAACCAGAAACATCCCTACCAGACTCCATTGACAAAAACAGTCATTTTAGCAAACAGAACAACTGCTGGAATACCACTGCCTCTATCTGTTAGTTTGTGTTATTGTGTGGTACTTTTATAAACCTTTGCCAAAATAAACACAAATATAATACTCAGTAATTCTTTAAATCAGGAACTACAACTGTTACAAATCTGACATTAGTTAACAGCTCAGGAGACTCCAGAACTGAAACAATTAACTGATTGGTTTATTACCAAAAAAGCAACTTTGACAACAGATTAATACATATATATATTTCCAAGCAACACTGTCAACATTGTTCTGGTTGCAGCCTCTCAAAAGTGAGGATGAACCTGTTGTAGATTATTGGACATGGAATCTTTTATAGACCAAACAATTGATCGAGGAAATAAAACTGTAAGGAAGCCCAAAACACCAAACCCACTGGGTCCAACAACAGATACAGGACTGACAGTGGTCTCTGGACTGTCCCCCTCCACCCTCCACGTCCTCCCGGGCTCACAGAGCAGCCAGCTCCTGCAGCAGCCTCTCCTTCTCCTGCTGCAGCTCCACGATGCTCTGCTTGTTCTGCTCCAGCCGGTCCTCCAGCCACTGCAGCAGCGGCCCGCTCACCGCCGACATCTGGCTGCACAGGTTCTTGGTGAACACCGAGCCGTTGTGGATCTTGGTGACGGGGTCCAGGTGCGCCAGGCTGTGGATCTTGCGGTACGTGTCCTGCTCCTCCTGGCACAGGATCCGCGGCAGCTCCACGGCCGACTCCAGGCACACCTTGCCGATGGCTTCGCGGGGCACGACGTGGATGGGGATCTCCACCCGCTCGTACTCGGAGCCCTTCTGCGCCTGCACGGACTGGAAGCAGGTGTACAGCACCCGGCCCGTCTTGGTGTTCTTATCCTCGATGAAGCAGGAAAAGATGAGGCCCACGAAGCACTGATCCAGCATCTGGTACATGGCCTGGGTCCGCACGTCGACGTGGGACGGCCACACGGTGATGTGCGGGTGGGAGTGGTACCAGCCCACCACCCGCATCGGCCTGCCCGTCATGTCCGCCAGCCTCTCCGCCTCCGTGGAGGCCGCTGACAGCTGCTCCGGGGAGATCTCCACCCGGTCCTTCCTCTTGTCCGAGCGGCGGAGGATGATGACGGAGTGGATGTGGACGATCCGGGTGATTTCCACCTCTCCGATGCACAAACCCATCACCTCCTCCTTCTCTGTGCTCAGGGCGTGATTCATGCACACCAGGAAGGCGTCTGACTCCAGGTGAACGGCGCTCACCGCCATAGTTTCTGTTAAATGGCGTTTTCTATCCGGGCGAAGGCGAGAAACATAAACACAAACAGAAGCAGCGCTTCACTTCCGCGTTCTGACGTGCCACACCAAAACATTCCGTCTTGGTGCAGCCGCTTCCTACACCGACAAACGTTCCACTTACCTTCGGAGCGTAGTAAAAATATTTTAAATCTTTTTTTTAAATTAAATAATTAATTGGATACATTTTAATTGAATTGCGAACGTCTGTGTTACTGTGTTTATATAGATTTATTCACGTTTACCATGAGATTAACTCAGTAAAATAAGGTATTTTTAAATAAACAGTGATTCTATTTTAATAAAATGAATTAATACATCAATCAGGTAGAAACCATAAACTTATGATTTTCAGTTTGAGTTTGTTACAAAGTTCAATCCCCAGTGAACATCACAGTCAAGGAAGCCAAACGGCCAATATAAAGTTTATTTGCAAAGTGATTTCTGTGATACAGCGATCATTTAAAAAAATCACAAAAATTGTTACTGTAATTGAAAATGAAAGTGCAAATGTTCACATAAAATAAAGAAACACTATAAGGGTAGACACATTTTTAAAAATCATACATACAAATGAATGTAGTAAGTGCAAACAGCCCTTTAGATACAAACTCTGCACCTGAAACTAATTGTTTTGTAATGTGCAGATAAAGAGTGAAGTGAAGAAAAGACCGAGTGTGGAGTCCCTAATGAACCCAATGAAACCAAACTGATATTATTATGTTAATTTAGAAAGTGATGTCTATCATAGTTTTACAAAATAATCACAAATCAGAGTGATATAAAAAACAAAATCATAAAAAATGTCACTGTAATCAAAAATAAAAGTGCAAATGTTCACATAAAATAAAGAGACACAGTAAGAATAAACAGTTTTAAATGTTTGAAGCAATTTAAATCACTGAGCAACTGTAAAAAATAAAATAAAAAGTGCCCTTCAAATATGAAGTTTGTACCTGAAACTAATAAAACATAGTAAAAAGAGAGTTTATTAGTGTGAAGAAAAACAAATCTGAACCTTCACTGATGGAGTAAGTTTTGTGAAGCTTGAAATAAACCACATGTGGACTCTGATTGTGTCTTGACTGACTGTAAATGCAACCATGTATTTACTGATGTTTTTTTTCCCATAATCAAAACTGTATTTATAATGATATTAATCAGGATTCAGAGTCAAGTAAATCATTAAAAAAATAATAAAAACTAATTATGATTATTTCATTTAATGAGAAAACTTGTGATATTTTCTACTACGTAACATTACCCTGAGGTTTCCTGCAAAAGGAAGAGGAACAACTTTAATATCCAAACTCTGCAGAAATCCCCTGAATAACCTCAGGAGCCAAAACCACAACGTCTGTTAAAAGACGCATTCGTGTGGTTTTATGTTAAGTTAATGGTTATATGATTCTGGTAAATCATAAATCACATGGTCAGATCAAATTAAAAAGAAAAAGTAATTCCTGTAATTAAATTGCTGTAGAGTCACCTTTGCCTCTTTTACTTTTGTCGACTCAAGCTTACGAACTCAGCAGCAAATCCGTCACCGTACATACCAAAAACACCAAGTCCCTGATGGAGTGGCTGAGTGAATGTGGTCTGGACTCTGTGGAGGAGACTCATGGTTTCAGAGACGCTGTAGAAGGACAGAATACCTGCTCTGTGATCCAGGTACACTCCTATTTTGGAGGATTGAGGGCCTGAGATGAATGTAACAGTACTTTTATGTCTGAATTCATAACTGCTGTTGAAGCACTCCAAAGCCCAGGACTTGTCGTCATTTCCAAATCCACTTTCATATCCCGTTCTGCCGATGTCCTTGTACGTGACTGCGACCGAAACCTCACATCTGCTTCTCTCCACCTCCCAGTAGTGACGTCCGCTCAGAGCGTCGCTGCTCAGAACCTGAAACATGTCAGTGAATCTGTCTGGATGACTTGAATATGGTTGTTTTTCTCTCATCACTGTTGCTTTTCTGTTCCCATCGGATAGTAGCAGCTGCATGTTTGCAGTGTTTGGATCCAGTGTGATCTGTTGTGAATATTGTAAGAACTCCGTTCTGGTCTTGGGCTCTGGTTGAGGCAGTAAAACATCAACTTCAGCCTCTGTCAGCGAGATCTTGGTCCATACCTCGCTAAGGATGTCCTGTAGTTTATCTCTAACGTCCGACACAGCCGCCATCACATCCTCAAAGTACCTCAGAGGGCTGTTATTGACGCTGGGTGTGTTTGTAGATTCACTAAGACAAGCCAGTGAGGGGTAGCTGTGTAGAAACTTGGTGTGGTCCTCTGTGCGTGAAAGCTGCCCCAGCTCGGCGTCTCTCCTCCTCAGCTCGGTGATTTCCTGCTGCAGCTTCTCCTGAAGCTCTTTGACCCGGCCAACTTTGTTCTTCTGCCGGGATCTGATCCACTGCTTCACGTCAGAGCTTCTGTTCTTGATAAGACGGACCAGCTGAGCGAAGATCTTCTCCGTGCTCTTCGCAGCTTTATCAGCAGAGCGATTGATAGCCTCCAACTCCTGCTGAAGCTCCTTCACATCTTTCTCTCTGTCCTGGATTCTCTGCTGGATCTTTTGACGAGTCGTTCCCAGCTCTCCCTGCCTCTCAGTCCGTTCTGCTGAGGCTAAAACTGTGTTGTGGTGTTTATGTTCATCCACGGAGCAGAAATAACAGATACACTGCTGATCTGTGCGGCAGAAAATCTTCATCACCACACCGTGATGAGAGCAGACGTTCTCCTGAAGCTTCTTGGAGGGATCGACCAGTTTGTGTTTTTCAAAGGCAGGAGATTCATAGTGAGGCTGGAGGTGCTGCTCACAGTAAGAGACCAGACACTGCAGACAGGACTTCAGAGCTTTCAGTTTTCTCCCAGTGCAGAAATCACAGGCCACGTCTCCAGGTCCGGCGTAGCAGTGATCAGCTGGAGCAGCTTGGAGTCCAGTCTTCTTCAGTTCCTCCACTAAATCTGCCAACATGGTGTTTTTCACCAGGACAGGCCTCGGACTGAACGTCTGTCTGCACTGAGGACAGCTGTGGACTCTCTGATCCTCTTCATCCCAGTGGCTGCTGATACAGTTCATACAGTAGTTGTGTCCACAGGGAATAGTCACTGGATCCTTCAGTAGATCCAGACAGATCGAACAGCAGAGTTTTTTCCGGTCCATCAGATTTTGCTGCTGCGCCATATCAACTTAAACGGACAGTGGATGTGAAATAGTTTCACTTTCTCATACAAGATAAATCTGATCCAGCTCAGTTCCCTTTCCTCATGTTTGCTCGCTGATTTTCACTTTACAGCATGTTGATTATACCCATCTGTGCATGGGCAGATCTGCGAAAGAGGCGGGAAGCAGGAAACCTCTGGACTGAATGGGACTGGCTGCACTGGAGAGCAGGAAGAGGAGGGAGGGGCTGTTACACTCGGATCCATTCCAGGAAGAGGAGTGGTTTCAGCACGTGTTCACAGCTCCTGTTTACAACATGAAGTAACGGGTGTGAGGCATAAAACTGGATAAGATATGCTTACAGGAGACAACTAAAACTGACCCTGAAAAGTCACATTGTAGGTCCATATGTTGATCCAGTCTGCTCAGTCTTCACTATTAAACAGATATAATATTTTATATAAATCTGTAGCAGGGTCTGGGGTTCTGAAACATCCAGTTTAAACCCTTTAGACTCATCATCCATAAATGTTTTTGCTTCAGTGAATCATTTACTCATTAGAGTGTATAGTACGCTGAATGATGTCAGTGGAAAACTCCATCCCACTTTGGTTTATTGCTTTATAAGCGTTATTTTCAACTGTTTATTTCCACTCTTGCAGCCTTACTTTGGTTGGGCTTCTTTGTCATATCTGTATTTCACCACCATGTGGCGCCCTTGGCTTATTTTTCATTCACAACCAGTTAGTTCATTGGTTGATTTTGGAGTTCAGTCTTTGCTTTTCTGTTATGTCTCCTGTTTGTTTTTAATTGTTAAATTATTATTTTAGCCCCTTGGTGGACAAAAGATAAGCTAACAGGCTAACCTTAGAGCTAAACTAGAGCTAAATTATCTTTGATTGCCGTCACGTCGTCCCCCACTTATTTTCTGTTGTAGCTTTTGATTCATGCTGTTTTTTTTAGTATAAATGATAAATTTAGCAAACATTATTCAACAAACACGATTTTGGCTTGGTTTGACCATTAGCCTCAGCTTTAGCGCTAATTAGCAGATGTTAGCATGCTAACGCACAAAAACTAGGATGGACTTGTAGCATTTTACTTGCTAGATATTGGCTTGTTAGCACTGTCATAGCATTTAGCTGATTTTATCATTTAGCGCAAAGCCCAGTTTTGACATGATGTGAGATTTAAAGGGCCAGTTCAACCAAATCCAAAGGCTGTGAAGGATAAGTGAAGGTAACACATGTTGTGATGTTGTGGCAGAAGTTTTAATCTCATTGTTTACAAAATGGCAGCTTGGAAGTTGTGATGTTTCTCCACTTTTCTGAACTCTCATCATCCACATTAACAGTTTTCCAGTTCTTCTTTTGTCCTGTACCTTTTTTTTTTTTTTAAATTCAGATTTAAACGTGAGGCCCTGAACGTGACGGCCTCAGTGTTTCCTGACTAATTAGACCCGGAGAAACACGACATGCTGGACCTGCTCTCATGTCTCTATGGCAACAGGTAGTGGTGGTAAAACTTTGATCCTGAATGCAGCTTGACATCCCTGTGATCACACACACTCACACACAGACACACACACAGCACAGATCTGCACACACATCATCTACAGTTAGTATAAGCTCGCTAAAAAGATGAGTGTGTGTGTGTGTGTGTGTGTGTTCAGGAGTTGATGGAGCATTTGCTTTGGCATCTCACATGTTTGCAGAGGCGTGTGGTATCCATGACGACCACGACGCAGCCAATAAGATTTGATTGAGACATTAACTGTAGCCCAGTAAGTAGATATGACAAATTAAAAGTAGAAACACCTTATCGTATTTTTATTTTTACAGAAATGTTATGGCACTTCTCTTTATGCAGAAAATCAGTGGTATATTCCTAAAAAAAACAGAGGCAATTAAATGCAACCTGAGGACTTATCAGCTGTGCAGAAGGTGTACAGTAACTGCTGAGCAAATCAGTCAGTTACTGATGTATAAATAAGAATATAAGAGATCCTTCACAGACTGAAAACACCTGGTTTCTTCATCACATCCTGTCAAAATGGGTCTGAGGTTATTTCCTGTTACAGTGTTCACTAATATCGAGCTATAATGGAGATGAAGCTGTTTCTTAGCAACCTATATCCAGTGAAGGCGTCTTTAGACATTTATCTTTGGATCATGTTGCACAAATTTGATTTTTTTAAATGAATCTTTTTAATATTATTATTATTTTTAGGGCTTCATTTCTGTGTAGACTTGCTGCATCCTCTGTGACAGCTGAGTTGGTATTTTTATTTTGTTAATGATGGTTTCTTTTTACTGTTGATAATTGTGCTGTGACATTTTTATTCTGTCATGTAAAATATTCTTCTTTCCACCTGTTGAACATTTAGGCCAAAGTGAATGAGGAAGTAAACTGCAGGCATTAGGACCCAGTGGGCTCACATCTTTCCTGACTAGATAAATGTGTAGCTGCCATACACATAACGATGCTGCCTTCAAATGCTGCAGGAATTATCAGCTATGCATTTTGTATGTGTGGCTGCTTCAACACTTCAAACGTGAATTCTACATAATTAGTCAGTAGTTTAGTTTGGAATACTTTTGTACTTGTTATCTCTGGATTAAAACTTTCTACATGAATAAATTAAAAGTAGTAGAAATATGAGATTTTAACTGACAATAAAGACCAGTGATAGAATTTAAAATATGTTAAGAATTAGAGGATTTTTATTTTTTAATATAAATTTAGTCATAATTAAGATGAAAATTCTGACAAAATCTATTGAAATTATCAGATGAACTTATAAACGATCGATAAAAGATCTGTGTTAAAGATTATTAACATAATAATTTTTTTTTAAATATCATGGACAGTTATTGTCAATATGACCTTAACCTTAAACATCAGTAGAAATAAAATGCACAGTAATTCAGAGACAGTGTTAATTTAAAACATAATATAATAAAACACTTGACAGTGACATTTTACTGCACAATGAGAACTTTTACTTTATACTTAAAGTAAATTTTGCTGGTAATACTTACATACTTTTACTTAAGTAAGGTTTTTAATGCAGGACTTTTACTTGTAGTGGAGTATTTTCACACTGTGGTATCAGTACTTTTACTCAAGTGTCTGTCTGTGTCTTCCATCACTGCAGTAAGAATTCCGAGTCTCCGAGGTGTCCCCTGAACGCAGCAGAAGCGTCAAACCTCCACCCCTCGAGGAAGCCCAGCGACATCCATCAGACTCGTTGGACTCTCAGAGGTAAAAGCTCGAGTCCTCCTCAGTCTACGGGACCAGCATCAAGCACTCCGCCGGGGCCGTCGCACCGAGCTCCGGGCAGGTCTGGTGCTCTCTGCGCGGATTCTCCTCTCGATCCGGACCGTGGGAGAGATGCGACGTCTCGGAGGAGGAGGAGGAGACGAACTGGCCAGGCAGCAGCAACAGCAGCAGCAGCAGACACCTGAGAGGAGGATCTGAGTTTGTTTCTGTAACATCAAAGAGAGGTAAGTACCAAAGAGGAAAGTAAGAAATCTTTCCCTGAGCGTCCCGGAGCAGGTTCGGGTCGCGTCTGATCCAGATTGGATGTTTTGGGTTTCTTGTTTATTGGTGCGTTTCCGTGTTTCCAGCATCGGTACAAGGCAGGCGGGTATGAGTCATAGCCCCGGCGCAGGGCTGCTGGAGGAGCTGCTGAGGAGCAAAGTGTCTGCAGCCTCCAAAAGCCACAGTCCTTTTATCAGCCGCCGCTTCATGCAAAGCGCTGCAGCTTCGTGCCGTTTAGGCAAATGATTGCGCACTGATGGAGAGTTTGTAGTCGGGGTCTGCGTGGGTGTGCGTGCACGTGTGTGAAAATGACATGATACTTCACCTGCTGAGACTTCAGGTTGCAGTGCATGAGCCTGGCTTGGCCCTGGAGTCTTGAGAATACAGAGATATTTTAGACCAGTTTGGTGTGGTAGATCTTGACCGGTCTGCACCGAGCCCTGGCCCCAACACCTTTGGGATGAACTGGAGCCATACCCTGTCACCTAACACCGGCGTTGGACCTCACTGATGCTCTTGTGGCTGCAGCCAGGTTCAGAAATCAGAAGGAAAGACTGAAACCAGAAGAGTGGAGGCTGTTAGAAAAGCAGTATTCTCAATCAGCTTCTTACTACAATTGATAGGTTCCTGCTTGAAAACACAATTTTGTTGGGAATTCTGTTGGACTCCGAGCAGTTAAGTGGTTTTCATGTGCAGAAAACAAAGACTATCAATCTCTTGATTGGCAATCCAACACTGAACTGACACAGCCGAACAGTGTAAATTACCCATGATTCCCATCTTCTGGAGCAAGAAGTGCTGTTGCTGTAACAAACGCACCAAACTCCATTCAGAATTCTTGATATTTTCAAATGTCTTCAGTGCTAGAAGTGAAGGCAACTGGACTTCAAATAATAATAATAATAATAAGACCTTCAATACCTGGGACTCCTGAACCAGTCTTTAGAACTGAGGAAGCCTTTCAGATGAGAGGTGAAACATCTTCAAGAAACCTTAAAGAAGTCCCGCTGCTTTCAACTGTAGCACTTAAGACTACCATGACCTGGATGACTGAGAACCTTTGTAGACATATGATATTTTCAAAGTTTCCTGGCTGGATATCAGAGATGAAGGCTGGTTTTTCTAAGTCTTTTTAGCTGACCTCCAGTTCAGCATGACTCTTGAACTTGCTGGACCTGATTCCAGCTGTTAAAGCCACAGCCGTCCCATAGGCAGACTCGCAGCATTTGTCGACTCCTAAATCAGTTTGTAAACAAAGATGGAAGGAGCAGGGTTAATTAGAGGAAGCAGCCTTTATTGGTTTGGTAATGCAGTCGGCGTCCCCGGAGCTACTGGCAGCTTTATTGTTTCATGTCTCCAGTATCATTCCAAGTTGATTCCTCGCTGATGGACCCATAATGGAAATTACAGATCACATTTGGCTTGTGGGGTTGTTATCAGCTCGTATTATTACACACTGAAGGCCTCGGATTCCTCAAAGTCGCTTTTCATTTGTTAAAATTTCATGAAAAGATAGATTAATCAACAAAAACAAAACAAAAGCAAGAGAAATTGCAGTTGCTGCACATGCACATTGATTAGTTTTCTACTCTTGTGTCCAGGGCACCCTCCAGCAGGTCCATCTGATGCTGCATTCAAGTCCTGTCAGATTTAAATATGAGCTTCTGACATGGAAGAACTGTTCACATCAGCTCCTGACTGCACTCGTCCCCAGCCTTTTGATCTTGTTCAAAGCCAAACGATGTGTACTTACAACCGTTTGTCACCGGCAGCATGTCTGTGAAATCATTAGCAGTTAAGCTAAAGGGTAATTTTTCCTTTTCAAACTTTAACTGTAATAAAGTGGTAAAATTTGTATGCCTCCGTCCATTTTCGTCCCATTCTTGTGAGCATGTTTCTCTGTAACTCAACCTTCACTTTGACTCAGAGATGAACTGATTAAAATATGGTGTTCAAAAGTGAAAGGTCAAGCTTACCATGACCTCACAAAATACATAAAAAAAACCAAAAAAATACAAAATATATATACCTTGTTCCTGAGTGTAGCATCTCAGGAATGCCTTGAGGGAATCCTTACAAATTTGGCACAAACGTTCGTTTGGACTCAAAGATGAACTCGTTAGACTTTGGTGGGCAAAGGACAAAGGTCACACTTAATAATTCACACGCTAATTAACTGCAACTGGACTCGAAAGTGGAAGCATACAGCTGTGAGGTGGTAAGTCTAGTCTCTTTACAGATTGTTTCACTTTGGTAGATTTGTAAAATACTGCCAGTTTTAGGCAAAAGTCTGCCACATAGAAGTGGGCGTTATACTCAATATATATATCAAAAAACCCCACTGCTCGAGCCCACAGGCAGAATCTGCAAGGGGACGCTGAGGGCTTTCATGTCTTTAATTGAAACTACTGGTTATTGATTATTGGCTGCTTATTTTGTGACCCTGCTGAGCAAAAATATAACCAGGTGCATCCTTAGCTCCAGCCACGCAGACTTAAACAAAAGATACAATGATAAAAAATGATGTTCTACGGGATCAAGATCAACCTCTGTTCTTTTTGATTCATAGGTATTGGCTATAAATCCAGATTCAGTGCACAAGTGACCCACAGAATATAAAGTTTCAGTTAAGTACATGGCAGCGAGCAGCAGTGAAAGATGTGAGCAGAAGGATCGTTTTGTGTCTGTTTCAGTGACATTTTATAGCAGCACTTTACACACCTCTAAAGTGCTGCTGTTTGTAGAGGAGAAAAAAAAAGACTAAATCGCATACAGACCTCACTGTAAAAGAACCACACTGACGTTCTCCCACGGATATTATTTTATGACACCAGCCAAAATATTACAGGAAACCAGCAGGAGTTTCTTAATGCAGAGATTTCCTGCTTTATGATCTGCCTGTCCTCCTGTAGTGGGCTCCTGAATGATAGCAATCTGAGTGACACAACAATAATCTGTCATCTTAGTCAAACTATTTCCATATGTTCAGGCCTGTAAACCTTTCATGCCATTGCAATTTAGTTTCCCTGAGGTGAATCAACAGTTTCCATGGTAATGCTAGAAAATCCAGTTGTAGTTTTGAGGTTTATCCAGATAGAGAATTGCCGCCCGTGAGAGTTCAGGTTAGGTGTTTCGCTGTGATGATTCTCTGTGACCTTTTAACTCTGGGACGGCTCTTTCTAACCACTATGCCCTTTTCTTTCTCGCTCTCTGTCTTCCTCTGTCTCTGTCACTGTCTCTCTCTCCTCCTCCTCCTGCCGCCCACCTGCAGTGTATTGACCAGAAGCAGCAGGATTCAGCCTTCCTAAGATGATTAATGCATAGATAAGATTTCCACCTGATACCAAAGGCCTGACTGCAGTAATACTGCTCTCCAAGTCAAACGTTATGTGTGCGTGTGCTTTCCTGAGAGTATTGTCTGTGAGCAGAATTAAGTTTTAGTGATAGCAATGAGTCTTGGCAGAAATAATCTGGTTGAGTTAGAGCTCAGGAGCCGGTCGGAGCCAAAGAACCCAGAGAGCTAATGAGCTAGATTGCAAACCAGAGCTGGAATGAATAAATGCTGGTCAGTAGCTGGGTTTTATCCCACCTGACAGCAATTTTCAGCCAACAACAGCCCAGTTTTAATGGTTCTGAGTCTTTTGCAAACACCTTTTGTTGGTTATGTGGCCCTGACTGCCACCTGCTTTTATACTCCATGCTACAGAGCCTCACAAATACTGTATGTCCTCAACAAGAACCATTTGCTGCAAACTTTAAAGGAGCCATTTGTAAGCTTTGCTAACGCTACATAGCCAACATGAGCAACATGAGGAAATCTTGGAAATCATTCTTTTATTCGCCAAGAGTTCATCACTTCTTTTCTTCAACTGAAGTTGGCATGCTAACCAGCTAGCCCCGGCCCTGCTTGTCTCATTACTTTTCGATAGTGACGCACTAGAGTATCCAGACTGCCCTGAAAAAGAAGTACAGCTCAGAGTTTGCATTATAACCTCTTGTATTGTAAACACAACAATGGCTGAAGCTCCTGGCAAGTGACCATTACCACCACCATTGATTAGGCTGATGTACTGATACCACTAGTTGACTATAAAATACTGCGATTGATTATCAATTAAAGATAATATTAATAGATCAGTTTCAGCCGTATTTATAACCAGTCCAGCCCTTTGTACTGTTTCAAGTTCTCTGTAATGTTTCTAGTAGTCGTCTGGTTTGAGGATGGAGATGCTGTGACACATTCAGGTTAACAATTTGATCTCCAGTGTTTCACTCAGTTCAGCCAGTCAGTCTGTATAATTCACAGCCAGATAAACAGGAGAGCAGGCGAGGGAGAGAGTGTTTAAAAGACTTAGGACGACGAAGACTGACAACAGACCCGGAGAGTTTAACACATAGCATCCAGCCGAGCTAATTATGTGCTAAATTTCAAGATGCCACGAGAGATAAAAATCCAAGCTAAGTGTATATTTATGTGTTGAGCCATTTACTTAGAGAGTTTCACAACAGGTAGTGCCATTCCCAAGTCAATGGAAAGATGCAGTTAGACTCTAGTTTATCTGGGGTCACTACCAGGCTCCATTGACAAAAAACGTTATTTTACGAAGCAGATCTGTTTGTTAGTTTTGTTTTGCTTCTGTACTGTTGCTTATGTGAAGGATCTGAATGCATCTTCCATCCCAGAAAGTCAAACAATAACAGAAATGAAGAAATAGAGGCAGTGGTATTCTAGCAGTTCCTGTGGTCCACAAGGTAAAATAACTGTTTTTGTCAATGGAGTCTGGTAGTGATATATACAAAGTGATGTTAGGTAGGAGGTTGTGTGGGATGGTTGGGTCCCCTGACCATAACCAATGATGACAGTCAGAAAACACTCATGAGGTTGATAAATTGGCCAATATAATTTTTCATTTACTTTGCTACTCTGGCAAACCAACTACATAATGGACAGACTATTGCTAGATTAGTTCAAATATAAATGTGAAATCTCTGTACTTCACTTTCTTTGTCTGCATTTGTCAACACCATAGTGGTGAGGAGCTGAGTTAGCTAATATCGACCTAACCAGTTAATCATTTATTCTTGAGGTTATTTATGAAAAAAATACATCCCTAGAAGTTTGCTGCACCACAGAGAGGGATGGAGAATTGGACAGATTGAAGGAGTGAAAACAGGAGGTCTGGGTATGACTTAGTGTGGGATCAATACTGAAGACTGTTCTTCTGGACAGTAAATCAGCTCGGCAGTGCATTCTCTCCCCTCAGCTGCTTCTTTTATCCTCACTCATAAATACCAGGATTACAACTTCTCATGATAGGGACTCCTCGCCATGTCGTGCTGTTTTAATGATGGAGGCTAATGTTGATTTATGTACATCAGAGGCACACTGGTCTCTGAAGGATTTCTTCATCTTTTCTCCCAAGTTTCCCCCCCTTTCGTTGTTAGCTTGCGTGAACCAAAATTGGTAGTTTTAAAATTTACTTCTCAGTCAACTCTGGATTCTGATTGGCTGTGTGAAGTCCTCAAGTGATGTCACTTGAGTCAGGAGTCAGTTTTGGTGGCACTTTAAGACATTTGAAGTTTTACAATGGGGCTGTGGTGTTAGCTAGCAGCTGCTGCTACATGTAGTATAATACACCCAAATCTCTGACCAAACAGTTGGTGGTCACTATGAGTTGCATTGTGGGTAATGAAGGCACTAGTTCTTGACAAGGAAAAAGCTGCGTTGAATAAAAAAACAGCAGCCTCATTTAGTCATTTGTTAGCAGCCACTTTTTTAAGACCCAGAAATGCTAAAAAAAAATCACAAGTGGGGTATTTTCTGATGTATTTTATGTTGTAGAACAAACAAGTGCTTCCTTACTCTACAGCGACAACAAATCTTAGGACTCGTCTGCTAGCTTTCTGCCTATTTTTCACTATATCTGTGGCCCATTGGCTTTGTTTCAGGGGAAAGTTTTCACAACACCATACGTGAAAATATATGGAAGATACTGACTAGAAACACACTCTCTTAATTGAAACGAATTACTTGCTAGATTGAATTCCTGATGCTGATTAATAATCCTTGCAACTGAGAACATTATTGAATTTCTGTTAAAGAAGATTAAAGCATGGAACCAGAGAACTCAAATCATTTTTAGATAAACTGACCATGAATTAACACATTGAAAAGTAATGAGATCTGTATGTCACTGCCAAGGAAGCACCATTGGGACTAAACACAATCTGTACTTGTTTGGCTCTTTCTGTCATCTTTCATTCACGCTCTGTCTTTGCTGCTTTCTGTCTTTCATGTGGGGGAACTTCTTTTATTTGCTGCTAGAAAGTCTGTTTATCTTCATTGCTACTGTACCTGTACACCTCTCATCTCTCACGTCAGGAATTTCTCTTCTTGTATTTGCAAGATGAAAACCTCTCTTCTTTCTTTTCTGTAGCTTGTTATGACAGTGAAATTTTTTAATACAGGCTTTGACGCAGAGATGTGGGCACCCGGAGGCAGAACCTCTGTTTGGCGTTTGCGGTGTTCTCTGCTTCTGGAAGAATCCTTGACATTTTCATTTTTTCTCACAATATATTTTTAATATTTTCATCACTTCTCTCTCCATTTTGACAGACAGGAGACGGGAGAGGGCAGAGCGATCCTCTATTAAATTGCTGCCTTGACATTTTGTGATTTGGTACCGTCGTCTTTTTTCCCTTCCACGCTGTGGGAGTAAAAGGTGTGTTTTAGCACTTCAGAAGGACATTTCTGTAGAGCTGGATTCATATTTTCTTTCACCACAGAGCTAAATAATCTCAGTGGAAGAAAAAGAGCATGAAATGTAAAATGCTGCTAAGTTAACAACTAGAAATTAGATAAGGGTGCACAAGACAGTAATATGTTTTTAATTCAGTGATGTGATGCTTGATTTGAAGACAACACCAGAACATCTTATCACAACCAGGAGTGGAAGTTCCTTGTTCCCCAGAACAAGCTGGTAAAGTTGCTGCCATTTGGAAGTAGAGTTCCCTAAAGCAAGGCTGAAACACCAGCTGGATTAGACATTCAGATGTTTAAAGCAAGGCATCAATGTTGAAAGTTCACTCCCATTGTAGAAGGCACTTTCAGTTCTCAAAATTTCATTCATTCTGCATTTAAAGTCCACGAAATAGAAGAGGAAATGGCTGCAGGTGATGTGTTACAATTCTTAAGTGAACAAACAAAAGTTTGACGCCAGTGGATGCCCCTGATGTAAGCTATGGGTTTTACATAGGGAGTCACATCTTTGTGTTTCGGTTGTCAGTCCTTTTCTGTGCTGTCCAGAAAATAGACTGCCTTAGCTAGCTATTTTCGCTAGTTTTGGGCTGCACAGAAAAGGACTGACAACTGTAACGTGAAGATGTGGGTTTATAGCAAGAAACAACCTGTAAAACCCATAGCTTATATCAGGGGTACCAGCATCTACCAGTGAATGATAAAATTAGCTTAGTAAGCTAGCTACATTAGCACTGTTAGCTAGCTATTTTAGCACCGTTTGTAATTTATCAACTGAATCCATTTAGTCTTATATTTCTCATCATGATGAAAAGTTTGTTGGACTCAGATCTATTCGAACAACACAGGACACAGCTCTGCGCCATCTGAAAAAACGGAAAGGTTCAACGAAGTCGGACCCGGGAACAGTATTTTCCATCAGTCACGATTTAACAAGCGGATTGTAATTTCACTTTATTCCAATGGAATCTCCAATTAGCCAGCTGGCCAGTAAATTTTTGTGCCATTTTTTTCATATCAAGTTGAACGTCTGTGAAATTTGAGAACATTCGTCCTCATGAATTTATGTCAGTATGGAAGGCATGTGCAGAAAGAACACAGCTACTTGAAATTTAAATTGTTTTGGGCCTGTTTATTCTGATTTAGCTGTACATATGAAGCAGTTTTATTCTGTTTTGGCTTTTAAACTCATTATAATCTGAATGTTCAGCTCCATATAAAAATAACTAATGCAACTGTGGATGTACAGCCTCCCTCAAGTTGTTAACACTGCCAGGCTGTGAAAGTCCAGCTCCCTGAAGACGCTAAAACATGCCAGGGTTAGTGGTTCAGTTCTCTAAAATAAGGACACAACCAGCACCATTTCTCTGACAGATCACTGTGTTGAACAATATTGCGTAATGTATGCAAGAGCATATTTTGTTAATAGTGTAATGTTTATTATTCTGGTAATCAGACTGTGTCAGTGCTGTAAAAGGAAGCAGCAGATTAGAAACTAATTGCAGCTTATTAATAATGAATGTAACCAGCAGCAGTGGATGTACCATATTCACAGAAATGCCACACTGGGGAGTTCACAGTGTGTGTGTGTATTTGTGTGTGAGGGCTTTGTTTTTAGCTCAAATGTTTAATATTTTTCTGTTTGGTATGGTATATGTGACAAGCTTATTTATCTATGTAGTTGCATTGTGTTGCAGTGTGTTGAGCTCTCTCAGCCACCGTAGTTTTTGATCAGTCACATGTACATTGGCCTCATGGTGATTCCTCAGAGCTGAATGTTACAGATAACCTTCTGAGTTTTTACAAACTGGGAAAAGTCGAGTTAACAGGAGGAGCTCTAGTTGCATTGCTGCTTCATGAGGATGAAGGAAGTGTAATGTTCACTGTTAGCACTTCCTGTTAACCAGTCTCCTGGGGCAGTTCCCTAAACAGAATTGTTAAAATGGCAATGATGGTTTAGTTTCCAGAGCAGAAACAAGTTAAATACATGGACAGTGTGTGGTCTGTGGTTTTAACACAAGCTCAAGACATTTTCAGGTTTTATTCTACGAAAAATATGTCAGAAAATACATGACACGTAAGTTTTTAAGCTTTTACGTGTCTTAAAAAAGGCGGTTGCTAACGAGTGTCTAAATGAGACTACAGAGGTTGTTGGGGACGTTAACATGAAAACCCATCTACTCACCAGTCCACCTTTACAGCCTCGTTGTGTTTCTACTCACGCTCTTTCAAACTCTCACTAACTTTCTAAGAAGAAAGGCTTTTGTAGAAGAGCTCAGAGCTAAATGAAATGACCAGTTGGAAGCTTAGTGGTGGAGACGTTGACGTCATGTGACCGTGGTGTAGTTAGTTTATAGCCGAACATTAGCTTCTTACTTCTGGCAGATTGTATTCAGGCTTCAAACATCAGAACAGTGGTGTTCATCTGTGAAGATTATCTGATGAACAAAATGTTTAAATATCATAAAGTTTAGTTGATCACACTAAATCGTATTGGCTTTTTGTCGAGGGAAAAAGGGTGATGCTAACTTCCGAGTTGTCTTACAAAAACACGTCATCCCTGCACTGCTCTGTTAGCTCAAAATGAATAAAAACCCTGAGATTGCAGTGTAGGAACAAACAAAAACAAAACAAAAATCTGACGTACGAACCAAACCATGGATTTGGAGAATCATTACACCCCTAACGTTTGTCACAAAATGTGTTCAGAGAGAAGGTTTCTTTAACAAACAGCTGTTGTACATCTTGTGTCTGAAATAATTCATAAGTAATGAAATGAAATCACTTTTATAGAGATTTTATAATCCACCACAACGTAAAACTGAATGTAAACCCTCCATACAATGCATGGCCAGGGAAGGAGAGAGGTTTCAAGCATGAGAAAAAAAAGGGGGGAGTGACAAAGATGAGAGAGAAAGAAAGAGAGAAAAAAAAGCAGAGGGAGGGAAGAAAGGCCAGTTGCCTGGTGACGGAGGCAGAAGGAGAGAAGGGAGAGAGAAGGTGAAGAAAGGAGAGAAACGAGGAGGAGGAGGAGGAGAGGTGTGGAGTTGTTTCCAAGTGCAAAGAGTTACTGGTCACGATGCTACATCTGCTGCTGCCATCCCTCCCACTGCACTCTCCCTGGCTCCCTCAGAGGATGGAGAGGAGGTGGTGTCTCTCAGTTTGTACAAGTTGTGTCTTTTTGAACGATTTAATTGTTATAATGGAGGTGTGTTTTCAAATTAGCCGCACAAATTAGATTTGAGTTTCTTCCAGCTGCAGGCAGAGGATTGGATACCCAGCTCTGCTTAATTAAAGCTTCGCAAGACGTCACATCCAATCACAACGCTTTTCTCTTTCTGACAAACCAGCTCTCTGTTTCAATAGGAAATCCATTACATTAACTAGATAATCAAAATGTAGTTTCATTCAAAGTTGAAGAGTTATTTTACTCAAGTATTGTTCTTCTTTTCATTTCAAGTCGCAGTTGTTACAGAATCAAAGCAGAGGCCACATGAAAAAGATGAGAAGATCAGCTGGGTGAGGTTAGGAGAGATCAGCTGACAGAAGAAACTTGCAAATCCACCATTATAACAGCGATCCGCCAAGGTGCAACCACACCTGGTCTTTAAAGGGGAGAATAGGAGATGACACTGTGATTGGTTTATTGACTGTTACACCCAAAACACACCCATGATTAGTTAAGACACGCCTCAGTCGCTGCGACCTTTTTTCCCTCTGTTAAACTAGTAAAAATTCACTTGCTTCCATCTGCGTTAGTCCATGCAGTCAGGCTGTTAAAGCAGAGCCTGTAGTGTCTTTTCCTCATTAACGTCACAGAGATATTTACCTTCAGATTCACAGTCAGACTCATTCTCCTCTCTGGATGCTTCGGAGGAGGAATTCATTATTTATGGCTGAGGTTGTATAGAGCTGAATCCACCGGGAGTCACTGCAGTTTCCTGCTATACATCCACATTTTAGTTGTTATTTATTTATTCTCCTGGCTCTGGGGGAATAATATTTTCACTTATTCAAAATATCAAGGCTGGAAATAAGTTGAGGAGGAGTAGGTTTTTCATATATATATTATCTTCAGCATGTGCAGAAAGGACTCCAGAAATACAAATATTGTCAGTGTTAAACAGGGACATTTTAACTTGGAAATGGGGAGAAATCTTTATTTAATTATTTATTCAAAATAGTAATCATAATAATACTACTTATTTTGTTACTTGTAGTCTAAATTGTGATCTTCTTGATAGTAAACATCTCGATTAAGTGATACTAAATTTGTCTGGTAATGCAAATAAGCCTAAGTTTTGTTACCAAGTTTATTCTTTTCTGCTACTTCTCAAATGTTGAATTTTGTCTCAACACAAGCTGCTGTACCAGAGCTTTGCTTACAACTGGCAGAGTTACGAGGAATATGTAAACAAGATGATGAATCTGACAGGATATTCTGTGCCAGCTTTCAGTGCTGGACTGTTTTCAGTGCTTCAGTACGCTAGTCTGTACCAAAAACACAGTGTTTAGCATGGATACACAGCCCTGCACATTTCCCAGACTGCCTTTCAGATCCATCAGAGAAGCAGCCAGGCTTTGCAGCCGGTTGTACATGAGTTGTACATGTAGCGTCTTGATGCTGTGTTGCACAGTCCTGCTCCTGTGGGTGTAGGACTTGTCCAGTTTCTCCTCCAACATGAAGTCGTCCCTGTGCGACTGCCAACGAAAGATGGCGGCTCTACTAAGTCCTAGAGATCAGATGCAACTCTGAAAGACAAAAAATCCTCATGAGAAACTAACTAATCTAACTAAACTAAAGAGTACTTGGATTTTAAAAAACAAGATGTAACGTTTAGTGGATGTTTTTACCGTCGAATAGAACCAGGCTAACAGTTTCTCCCTGTTTTCAGTCTTTGTGCTAAGCTATGCTAATCAGCTTCTGCTGTTTACTGCAGTTACTGTTCATCAGTTCTCCGAATCTTATTAAACTCTGGATATATCGCAGTTACCGGCCAGCACATGTTGCGTTTACTGCCACTAGAGAGGAATAACTCTTGCTCTCTCCCGCTGGTGTTTATTGAGCTAATGCTAATGCTAACATCACCAGCAGCTCCATGTGAGAGGCATGAACTGCCGCTACAGTTTTGACCAAAGAAAAATCAGTTTTTATGTGTGTTTAGTCAGAAAAATTATCTGTATGTGACAAGAATGTGTGTGATAATGTTGTTTGTGCATTTCCTACCCTTATTTCCTGTTGTTGTTCGGCCACTCTGAATTTACGAGCTTGAAATTAGAAGGAAAAAAAAACCTTAAAGTGCTTTTATTGCAGGGTTGTGTGATGGAGCTCTCTGTTTATCTGCTGCAGTAAACTCCAGACTCTAAACAAATACTTAAAAGTCTGTGCAGCTACTGTTTGACTTAATTTCACCCTCTGTCTTACAGACTTTCTTTTTATCTCTTCTTGCTTCTTGCTCTCAATTCTCCCCTCTTTCCTCGGCTCCTCCTTCTCTTCTTCTATCCTCCCCTTCCCTCCTGGTGCTTCCTCTCCTTCCCTCTCCCCCCTGTTCCTTCTCCTTGGTCTCCTCCCCTAATTTCTCTTTTCTTCCCCTCCTCAGTTGTGTTGTTTTCTCCTCCTCCTCCTCCTCATTTGGGCACTCGTGACTCATACTTCAGCTTCAGCTGACGTGACTTTATTAGAAGTCAAACAGAGGCGTCTGTTTCTCTCTCACATACATAGATATCATCAGTGAAAAGGGGGGAGGAATGTGTGAAATGTGCGAAACAATAAAATCCACTGGTAAATAACTAAATGACACACACAGCAGCTGCAACAGCAGCAGCACATGATGCAGGAAGCAGCTGAATTAAAATGAAATAATCGCTACACCACTTGCGCTAACCTGTTCCCTCTTCATTCTGACTGTTAAATGCTAACGCCACAGTGCTCCACACGCACACACACATGCAGGTGATCTGCTGGCTGGAGACTCATGCATTTTTAAAACAGCAGTGTTCGCCTGTTCTTCCTCCCTCCTCCTTCCTCCGTACCTTCTTATCTTTCTCCTCCTGTACCTCCTTCCCTAAGTAAAAGGTCACATGTTGTCTTTAGGACTGATGAATTGTCACTAATGGATGAATGAAGGGAAGAAACGACCGTTGACCTCTTGTCTTGCCTTGAACCGAAGTTCTTCAAACGCACAGCTTATGTGAAAGTCCTGTAAACGCACCGTTAACAGTCATCGGTCATTAAAAACTACAATTGCTGCCATTCATCTCCATTAAAAGAAAACAGGCGAGGTCATTACATCAGCGACCGTTGCTTCTGCTGACTCATGGATATCAGCGCGGCCTGTGAAGAGCATGACATTAAGATATGACGATCAGCAGTCGAGCTACAGTGGTCTCCTTTGTGCTGGCGGGAAACAACAATGCGAGGGCTCCCCGGGTCACATTTCACCACCGTGTGTCGTGACAATTCATAAATGTTCTCCTCAGTGTGCGAGAGGTTGTTGTGTTCACACTCGATGTGCAGGATGTCTCATTTCAGAGGTGACGTAATGAAGAGTTTGTGAGCTTTACATTTTACTGCCTCCTCTTGTTTAACCAGAAACATGGGGATGTATCACTACCAGACTCCATTGACAAAAACGGTGTTGCTGAAATATCGGTTTGTTTGTTTGTGTTACTGTGTCGTACTTTTACTTAGATAAAGGATTTGAATACTTCTTCCAATACTGAAAGTCAAACAAAAACACAAACAAGCTAACAGATGGGGGCAGTGGTATGCCAGCAGCTACTGTGTTCTGCTCGGTAAAATTCCTGTTTTTGTCAATGGAGTCTGGTAGAGATATAAAGTGATGTTTCCTAAACAGAAAGGAAGTATTCAAATCCTTTACATAAGTAAAAGTACTGCACAATTACCTTGCAGCAGCTGTTTGTAAATGCCAGGTACACTGTTGTTACTGCACCAATTTTGACAGAATTTTCACCCAAAAACATGGGAAAATAAGGCCCAGGCTCAAAAACACTGGCGTTCTTCTTTGGCCCTAGATTATAGTGTATGTCCTTCTTGTTATAATATATCAGCCCAATAATATTCCTAAATTCATGTTCAGTAAATACATATTAAATACAAATAATCCCTACTTTTTCTGCTGTTGTTGAGGGGCAGCTTTGTCCTGAGATGCTGGGATTTGAACTGGTGACCTTTCGCTTACAATCTGTCAGGTTTGTTCCTCTCGAGACAATGACTCGGTTGTTGTGTTCTGCTGAGTGTCCATCCCTGGGTAAACAGTTTTAGATGGGAAAGGACATTCCTGCAGTGTTTTTAACAGGGCAGTAATAGAAACTGCATGACGGAGTGATTGTTTTCCACCTTTAACCCAGCTAAGACCTCACTGCAAATGACTTTAGTTGAATCAAGAAGAAATAGTGAGGCACATACCCCAATAGAGAGTTTTGTTTGTAGTAAACAAACAAGATATCGAGTAGATGGGTTAAAAAAGTCGGAAAGCCAGTCGATGGTTTTACTTTAGTCAGGTTAGCTGCTGTTAGCAATACCAGCTGATAACAATGAAAAGGTCCACAGATAGAGGTCGGACAGCACTGCATGTATGACTGATGATGACGCAAACAGTGTACAACTTCCACTACTGTGGATGCACAGGGCGGCCATCATGGATTTTGAAGTCAGGGTGGGTTTCTGATTCAGAAATGCAACTTTAAGGGTGTTTCAGCTGAAATTTCCAATTGGGAACTCAGGAATGCCAACTTCCCAGTTCAAATGGAACGCACCAAGAGATTTAGGTGTATTATGCTAGGCTAGTAGCAGCTAATGTAAATCATTTTTGAAAGAATCTTTATATATATATATATATATAAAGAACCTAAGTTATAAGTATTTTGCTAGGACCACAAAGTGACATCTAGTAGGAATCAGTGCTAACATTAGCAAGCTTGGCTAACTAACTTCCACTTTCTGAGTGTAATACAAACATAGCAGCACAATGGATCTTCCCATAGTTTGAATCACTGAAACACACATACATAACCAACAATTTGTTGTCAACTCCATCATGTTGAGGTTGACAGCAATGTCTCCCAGCAATGCTGGACCTTAGCTGTCAGTCCGTCGTAGTGATTGGAGTCTTTAAATGTGAGAAATACTTGTATTTTTTTTAACACACCCTGTGATAGAAAAGTGTGAGTAAATTTGATTAGGCAGGACCAGAGGAAATGTTTCCACTGCAGGTTGCAGTATTTTACATATACTGTATGTGGTGGTTTGTGGCTTGTGTGCGTCCTGTGTCAGCTGGTTTGGTTTTTACTATCGGCAGTTATGGTTGCATGCTTCGTCTCACACACACAGGGCGACACACATTATTCCCACTCTTCCAATTTTGCTGTCAAAACTGATAGCGGCACTTACTGTCGCATCACCAGTGGACCCTGTTAAACTGATGCTATCTGTGTGTGTCTTTGTTGTGGCTATTAGCACTCGCTGTGAGCTCATTTCCATCTCTGTCAGTTGTGTATCTTTCGTCTATGCCAGCGAGACCCATCCAATATATTAACACAATTAATTGTTAAGTGCCTCTCTCTGGTTCACTGGGGACTGTCGCCGGCCTCGACTTGTTTATGCTTCGTGTCCAAGTCTTAGTCGATTGGTTTGGACCCAGTTGCCCTTTTCAGATTCAGCCAGTGATGGGTTGAGGGATTGTAAATTTTTCCCAGCATCTCTGCTGCTGTTGGGTGGCAGAGTTTGACGCCTCTGTGACAACACACAGGAACATGCGCTTATAATATCTCTATAGGGTCATGAAAAAAGAGAAGAAGTGTAACATTCAAATGCAGTGATGTGAGTGGTTGTGTTGTCTCAGTGATTCCATTGTTTGGTCCAGTGGCCTTTCACATCTCTGCCTCCCCTCGGTGCATTTTCCTATTAAACAAATTATGTGGAACAGAATGAAGGACTGAGCTATACATGACATGGAGCAATGCCTCTGTCCTGCTGATGCCGCCATGTTGGCACACAACAGTATGATTTCTTTGGAGCACATTGGAAACCTTCAGCTTTCATTTACAGCGGTTATGTCGGCAAGAAATGGAAAAAATTGACCTTTTTCTAGAAATTAAGGGTTAAAAATGGTCTGTTACTATAGAACAACATTAATATCATATTTAAAGAGCTGGTTATTAATAGTTATGATGGGTTTTAATTTGATCATTTCTTAGCCGGGACGAATTGAGGAGCATATTTTTCATTCTGAACTCCAAGCAACATCCCTTGACCCTCTTGATTTCAAATATTAATTGTGGTAACCCATGTTAGATCATTGATTACTGGGTTGTCAGCAAAGGCCAGAATCAGCTTCTACTCTGCCATTATTGATGGTGTTGATATCTTGGTTCAGAGGAAGTTGACTGCTGTCAACACTGAAATGGATGGGATTTAAACAGGAAAAAGATCCAGCAAGCATTAAAACAGCTGCTGTACGTGCTAATCTGTGATTTGTTTGGTCTATAAAATCTCTGAAAATGGTGAAAAATCAATCCATAAATCCATCAATCAACCAATCGATGCCATCTTTACAGCTGACTGAATTAGGAGAAATTAGAGCTCCTTACTGTGAGCTTGTTGGCCACAGGGGTTGTGCAGTACGTCTTCAGTGCCACATGAGAATATTGTGGAGTGAACTGGATGAAATTACTCAGCATGTTTTTCAGTTATGTAGTTGTGCAGAACAGGCTCACTCATTCATTGTTTATGTAATTTGCATGTGCTGTCCTGACAGCTGTAATGGAGCTCAGGGTTCATTTTAAGAGCAATTGCTATATTTCAGATATTTTCACTGTATAAATCTGGAAACTTTTTTTAATGGTTTATTTGTTAATTTGTCTTTTCTGATGTTTTATTAAAGTTCTGATATCCAGAAGAAGATATATTTGTGGGTTTAAGTCCAAAAACCATCTCACTATAGTTTTACATCTTTTCCCTCAAGCTATTCTCTGGAGCTCTAGCAAGAACAGAGCATTTTGTGTCTGTATCCGAGCCACTCTTCTGATTGGCTGACTGTTTTCTGAGCCAGGCCAACCACAGATAACAGACTCTAGCCGACCATAGTTTGGTAAAGTTCACGATAAATGCGAAATGGCGACGGTCACCGCTGAGGAAAATGTTAAGAAGACGGTGCTAAAACGAGCCGAACAGACGGTCAAATTCAGACTAAAATGCTCTGGTATTTTGGAAAAAATTAACTTTAGCCACTGGACTCTAATATTCTGATCATTTGGAAGGCTGTGAAATCATATATTGGCTTCCTGACATCCGACAAAATGGCAGCTTCTTGTTGTGTTGTTAATAAAGTTAAAACACCAGCAAAAAAATAAAGACATGGAAATCAGTCTCTCCAATATGGGACCTTTAAGGATCAATCTAGGACTCACCAAGAAACGGTTTTGTTGCTTCTTCTTTTTTGCTGTGAGTTTTGTTTGGGCAGCGTGTGAGCGTGAAACCGAGTCTGACAGCAGATGTGTCACACCAAAAGAGTAAGACTTGGCAACCCTGACCGAATCAGTGATTCTAAACAATATTTAACCATTCAGCTGGTCTGTAGCAGCTGCCAGCTGAAACACTGATCCAGCTATATTTACTGGTATAATGGAATATCATTGTTGGAAAGTAGCTACGATAGTTAGCTGTTAGGGTTTGGAGAGTCTTTGTTTCAGTACATAGTTTTCATTCTGCATAGTTTTCCTGGAAAATCTAATACCAGGATCTTAATTTGACTCGAAACAGAACCCAGGGGCTCCAGTTATCGTCATTGTCAATTAATTTGTCAATTATATTAATTAAAATGTCTGAACAGATAGTGAAAAGTGTTCATCACAAGTTTCCAGAGCCAAAGGCGAGGTCTCCAAATGTCTTCCCATCCAACCAAAAGTTTACAATCTAAACAGGAGATCATCACATTTCCCAGAGATTTTTGTTTTCTAGATTCTCAGAATGTATCTTGAGGGAGAAACCGATCTGACATCTCATGCTTTTGATGTATTTTCATAATGCAAAATATGCAAAATGTATGGAAAGTGTGGTCTTTAGAGATATACAGATGCATTTCTACTGGATATGGATCCCAGTCTAGAAAGGGATAGCAGCAGATTCACAGCAGAGCAGGAATGCCCTGTGGAGTAAATTAAACCTTTTATATTAAGTATAAAAAATATATGACAGAAAATGGATGAAAGGTTCTTGTTTCTGGATAAGATGAGAAATTCTCTGTTCCTGACACTCACATCTGACCTGGTGTCATCCTAAAGAGCGACTGGCTGAAATGAATAAATCCTGATGTGACAGAATAACGTCTCCTCACAGAAGGACAGCGATAGATCTTGTTTTTGTCATGGTAACTGTCGATGTTGTGGTTAGCTGGCCTTTAACGTCGCCTAAAAGGTCACCAACATGAGCTGCATGACTCTCCACCGTCTGGACCCACGGACACAGGAGATATTTTCTGTTTATTTTCAGCCACATCTCTCCAGTCGCGCACACATATCACTTTAGAGCTTCAGTTAGTTGTGCGAAGGGAGGAGAGGAGTTGTATCAGATGGTTTTTAGCCTCAGTCCTTCTGCTTCTCGTGTCTGTGTCTCCTCCTGTTATCGTCACTTTGGATGATTGAGGTTTGTAATGAAGCTGTGATGGCTGACGGCCAGATGAAGACACGCTGCTGCTCAGAGCAGACCGACAGAAGTTCAGGGTTGAAATATTTGCTTCTGTTTGAAATGAGTAAGCAGATTGTTGCTGGGTAGAACTACTCTGTAAGTACTGATATTCTTATTGGCTGTGGTATCAGTGGGTGGAAACAAGGAAATTTTATCACCAGATAAAGACATGTCTCCTCGCCTTCTCTACTTCTCTAGAGACAGGCACATTGACACTGGTAAATTAAGTAGCTTGCTGTATGTTCTCAGTACTCAGCTGATGTCTAACATAGTTATTTAAGTAGTTATATAACAGTTACATCATCCAAGAATTTTTCTGTGATGAGAAATATTGAGTCTCTAATTAAAACAAATCTAAAATACAACAGTGAGAAGAACCAGCAGCCCCGCCCGCCTGCATCACTGAATAAACATCGATTAATAACTAATATTTGTTTTAGTTAATTCACAGTCCATTTTGAAGCTGTTGTCAGTTTTGCAACATGTAGCGTAGAGGTGAGAATGTATTTCCTCCATTCAAGAATTTACCATGGGCTGCCCGGTTTAATTCCTTACCTTACTTCCTGTTTTACTACCTCCAGCCTCACACACACACACAAATACACTGAACAGTTTCCTCCACCAGCATGACCTGAGGCTGCTCTGCGCTGCACTTACTAACTGATAAGGGTGTGTGTGTCTGTGTTTGTGTGTCCAGAGCTAGCTTACTGTTCAGCCCCACCCTCTCATTACACAGAAACACAGAGAGAGAGACAGACAGAAGCAGAAGAGGAATGAAAGAAGAGGGAAAAGCAGAAAGAGAGAAAGCTTGAAACTGCATCTGAACCTCAGGAGGTAACTGAGCTGTCAGCCAGGTAACCAGTCAGCCAGGAAGTAAGATGACCAGTCAGTTACTGGTTGACATTTTTAGTCAGGAAGTCAGTTTGTAAGACAGTCAGTGAACTAATCAGTCAGTCAGATAGTTGGTAACATCATTCAGTTAGCTGGTTAGTCACTTATCTGGCCAGTTAATCAGTTAGTTAGTCATTTCGTAAGTCTTTTAGTTAGTTCAACCAGTCAGACAGTTGGTTAGTCAGTCATCCAGTTAATCAATATTAATTCATTCAATTTGTGTGAGAGTCCTCTAGTTGGCTGGTTAGTTGGGCAGTTCCTCAGCTTGGTAGTTATTTGGCCAGTTTATTGGTTAGTTGTCATTTTGTTAGTCAATTGGTTCAAGAGCTCATAAGTTAATCAATTACTCAGTCATTCAGACATAAATGTGGGTAGTCAGCCAGTTAGTTAGTTGGTCATTCTGGCAGGTTGTCAGCCACGTCAGATATTCAATAAGTTTATTTAATCAGTTGGTCAATTTTTATTATTTTAGTTTACTTATTCAGTCAGTAAGTCTTTCAGTAAGTTAGTTAGCCAGTTGGTTGATGGGTTATCAGTTTTATTCAGGTACCTATTTAGTTAGTTCGTGGTTTAGTCAGTTATTTTCAGTCAGTTTTTCTGGTGGGAATGCAGTTAACAAATTAACCACCAGCAACAGCAAGTCACAGTTATTCATCCATCCCTGCAGCCAGTCAGCTGGTCGGTGAGGGGAGTGTCTTTCTGCTCTGCTGCCTCCAGCTGAGTGGTAGTCAGTCATCCAGTCATCCAGTGATCCAGCCTCCCACTCAGTCACTCAGTCAGTCAGTCAGTCAGTCAGACAGTCGGTGGGTGTAGTGTAGATGCAGGGCTGCTGGTCAGCTGCTCTGGACACCTCATATCTCCCTCAGGATCTCACACTGTTGAATCAGCAGAGGAGCTACTGAGAGGTAAGGAGCTCAGAGACTCAGCAGGATGTTTGCTCTGCCAGTTTGTCGAGTGCTTTTCAGAGCTGTTTGCTGACTTCTCTAGGCATGTGACAGGCTGCAGGGTGAACTGGGACAGACAGAGGGGGTTTTTGTACAGATGTATAGACAGAAAAATTTAGTTTTGTTTTTTTTTTTAGCAGAGGAAATGTGATCGGTGCATGTGTGGCTGTGGAATGTCATCACACCCTTTTCTACAAGTTGATAACTGCTGGTGTGTTGTTGCACTGAGCTGCATCATCCAGGCGGCTCGTTGTCTGGGCTCTGAACATTCGACCAGCGGCCATGAATTTTCTCTCATGCTCAGTCTCATGATAGGTGTGATGTTTAAAGGAAAGTAGGAGGCATACAGCTGCTGTTTTGATTCTGGCAAACTTTGTTAAGCATCATCTCAAACGAGGAGAAGAAGTTAATGAAGTAAAACTCACATCACTTATATTCCATTCTGCATTACCGAATTAATGCTCCACAGTCACATTCAAGAAAAAATGAGTTTGATGAATAGATTAAATTTTGCCTGGCTTCTTTTCTAAACATAAAGAAAGCTTTAACCTTGGGCAGAGAAAAGGTGACATTTTTATAATATTTTAGAATTGAGCTTATTTCACAGAAATAGATTATTGGGTTAATTTGTCCAGGACTTTTTGAAACAGTTTATCTACAGAGAGGGAAAAGAAAAGAGAAAAAATATGAAGAAAAACTTTAAAATTCCAGGAGACTTCTTCAGAAAAGTGAAGAAAAGTCAGGCTGATGCAGAATCCCAGCTTCAATGGCAAAGGTTCAATAAGCAGAAATTTGTACATTCTTTAAACAGATTTAGAGATGGCACAGTGGCCAAAAACAGGATTTAAATTCCTGCTGTTGGTGAAAACTTTTCTCAATATTCCCATGCACTAATTGTTAAGATGATTTGTCATGGGCCGGCATTTTACCATGATGCTCCCCCTCCCGGAGACAGTCGGGAATGATCCGTATTGTTTGTCCTGCTAATATTGATTTGGACGTTTGCAGCTCGGAAAATAAAAATGCCTCTGATAAAGGTAGTTAAAGTCAGCTGCATTTATTTTTACATCCTTCTATCACATTTCTGCTGTAAATTCTCTAGAGAACCAAATGTGTATTAATCTGCCACTGAAAATAGTCCCAATCAGATGAACCATCCTGTTTGAGTAACATTAAACTGCTGTGCCGTGCCCAGCTGTTTTAGGAATCGGGTTTGAGCCTTTTTTAATTTGTTGACTGTAAGAAAAATATAGAGTAACATCAGCCATATTCTTTAGGAAACTAATGTGTATTCAAACTAATACATTGAGAATTTACAGCTGTATTTGTTCTCTTTGATGCTTGGTGTGTTTAATTACCATTCAGAGCGCACGCTTTCATTGCACTGAACTCCTTCTTTAATGTGACTCGTGAACTGGACTTTAAAGGCTGACACTCGCTGATAGGAGCCTCTTTAACTTTGTGGAAGAAAAACAAAACCCTTTGGCTTTGTTTAAACAATATTATCTTCAAACTAGTTTGACTGCAGAGGGGGAACAGAGTCATTTAAAGCTCCTAAGTTAGAAAACTGTTAATTAGCTGCAGGGCTTGCTGGATGTGACACAAAGTGTTGATGTGAAATTTCTGTGCGGTGATAAAATGTCTCATCTTCCTGCTCACATATCAGAGGCATTTCCTCCTTCATGATTTATAACAGAGCAGAATCTAAGGTAAATATTTGACTTTGCCACGGCTGTATATGGGTGAAAACAAAGAAACTAACAGAAACTATTTTTAAAAATGACAATCACATGAGTGTGTTTGTTTCTAGTCTCTAAACTCCCCTGTGGTGATGAAACTCTGGGATATTGCTCTTGGACAAACTTTGAGGCACTAAAGGCAAATGTCAACAGAAACTTAGACTTTTTGTTTTTTTTAGATTTTACAGTTACAATCCAGTATTGAGCAAGAACGATGCACCTGTAAGTCCACTAAAGTGCTTGTTTTTGCTGTTGACTGGTTTTGTGTTATTGCGTGACACTTAACACGAAAGTCACACAATAACACAAACACACTAACAGATGGAGGCAGTGGTATTCCAGTCACTCCTGTGTTCTGCTCGGTAAAATTACTGTTAATGTCGATGGAGTCTGGTACTGATATATAGTGATGTTCCTGGTTAAACAAAAAGCATCTTACTCTTTAAAGAAGCTCTATCTCTGTAGGAATCCTATCCATAAAGTTGTCAGACACTTACACTAACAATCTGAGCCTGTCAGTGGCAAAAAGAAACACTTTAGTGGACGAACTTTGACGTGGACAAATGCCCATTGGATGACATTGCAGCAGCTGTTCACAGATTTCTGTCCCTATCAACTATTTACACCCAAAAACATAAGTATAAGTATAAAATAAGACCCAAGTTCATAAATACCAGAGTTATCCATTGTTTGTTGTTGTAAAACGGGTCTAAATGTTGTCTTCAAAAGACTTTTCTTGACTCTACACCTTTAAAAATACCATGTTTAGTTATATTCCAAGCACTCAGTCTACCTAAAACACCAGCCGTCATTCATTAAACAGTTATGTGTCAGTAAACAAGGCGATTTACAGCTGAAGTAATTCATACGATTAGGGAGAGGTCTTTCCTAACACTCCTGTCTGCCTTTTCTCTCAGTGTCTGAGTTTAACGACCCAACCATGTGACATATTAGAAGTGTAAAACTCCCTTGTGTCTATTCATAGTGGAGGACAGTGATGTGTGTGTGCATGATAAAGGCTTTGTGTAGTGGACCACTGTGCTTTAAAATCTCCTCTCTGCACCAACAGGACTGACACAGGACCATGTTTCCCTCTTAAAACAATAAATAAATAAGTTATAAGTCTCTGTACGTCGCCAGTATTCGAATGTGTTTGTGGTTAAATCCTCTGTTTACCTGATACTGGCCCTTTAGTGATGTTGTGGTCGGTGTGGTGTGTAAACCATTTCCTGTGGGCACTGAGTACTGTGTATTATAGTAAAATGAGGCTAGTGGTCACAGAGTCGGACGTCAGCATCTCCAGCTCCACAACTGTCACTGGTTATATTTTATGGAAGCAAATAGTAGCTGTAATAGCTAGAATCTTAGTGTCTGAACGCCTTTTTGTGAAATGCAATCACACTGAGATTGAAATCCAGCTGAAATATTCACTTTGAAAACTGGACTTTATGTGGTTTGATTCATGTCAGTATCTCCTCTTTGATTTTGTCAGCAGGTCATTTTGAAGGTGGATACACTTGTGTCCAATATGTTAAAAAAAAAAAAAAAAAAGCTTCATTCAGGCTTCTGAAAGGACTGAAAAATTTAAATCAGACAACACTTGAAGGAGAAAAATTCCAACTTGAACATCAGGACTACAAAGGATGCTTTCCCCTCTTGTATTTCAGATTGGATTGATTCAGCTCGGGCTCGGTTGTTTATCCTGCATAGCACAGATTTTCAAGTTTTAATCTTGTTCCTCTGACTTTAATTCCAAAGTCACCAGCCTCGTCATTTTACTTGAAGAACTCAGTCTGAATTTGAACAACCTGAAAATGAGTTTTCATCCAAATGAAGTGACAAAAAGTGAGTGGATGGGGACTTGAAATATTTGGTATTAAACTTCAAAATGAGGAATTCAGCTGCTTCTAATATTGAAATTGTTCACAGCCAATATTTGCTGCCTCTATATTTAATACAGTGTGAACTTTTACTGAGTGAACCGGTATGTTACGAGGAAAATCTATTATTTTATGGGATAGTTTTGTTTAGTGGTAAACTGAGACTGTCCAGAACTAATGACATCAAAATAACAATAAGTTTATAATGTAATCTGAGGAGCTATGGCGAAATTACTAATTACATTTTCTACTCTGGTTCAGGACACAGAAAACAAAAGAAAGAGTTGTCCTCTGGGCAAAATGAATGGATGGTGAACCAGTTACTGTGTAAGGGGGTCAAAGGTTAAATGATTTCCAGTTTCCCTTCAGACACCAGGCAGTGATTGGAAGTAAAGAGATTAACTTCAGAGTGAAATGTTGCCTGTTTGAAAAATGATCACTGACATGAAAGTGAAACAGATTTACTAGTTTTAATCTCGGAGACTCTTCCAGACTTTATTTTCAATTGGAGATCCCAAATTAAAAGCTTGTCAAGAGGAAATTTAAGGTTTGGAGATTCTGAAGTTGCCATATTGCAACAATTTCATCATGGATAGAAGCTAATTTTGACCCAAAATTGCTTTTTTTGAAGCTTTAGAGATTTTAAATTGAAACCCTGGCTGCAGTTAGATAGTGTTTCTCGTGGAGAAATGAGATCAGTTTCTCTGTCTCAGGCTCGGAGTCCACGTGGTGGCTGTGGTAGATTTTATATTCATTTGCTTGACAAATTTGCAATAAAGTGGCAGAATGAGCGGCTTAGATTTACTGTACGTCAACAAACAACGCACCATGAAGGCCCACATGCTCTCTCCAAATTGACATGAAAACACTAACAGCAGGGATCATGAGGTTTTTGGACCTAAAATAGAACTAATTGGATTCTATTAAGTAAACCAGATGATGATAAATTTGAATTAAATTGTAGTAATAATGAGATTTTGTACACAACACTGAATACTTCAACTTGGTAAACAGACTTCAGTTTTTATCCACTGTAAAAATAAATAAATAAAGGGAGTTTAAAAAGGGAAAGGGGACTTAAACCCATAAATAACGGTGTTGTGTAACGATGATAAAAAACCTGGAAAGTCCATATAAAGCTCTGAGCTCTAGTCATTTTGCTTTAGGACCCAGTAGACACCAGAGAGAAGAGTGGGTGCTCCAGCTGATAATGATGTTGTGTGTTTAGCATGTGCCCTGAGGCGGACAACATGACCACAAATTCAGTCAGCTGACTTGATCACATGACCTCCAACCCAGTGAGCAATAAAGTGAAGTCGATTGAAGGGAAAGAAGTGAAATGCAGAAGAGTATAGAGTAAAATATGAGAAATGTGCTGAACAAAGCAGAGTAGAAGAGATGATAGATGTTTTCTCAATGAAGACATTTTGACTCATCCCATGTTAATAATGACAGCAGTTTATTCAGCTGTCCCAGTTTCAGGCTCCTGGTATTGTGATTAATGACTCATAATTATGGCTTGAGGGAAACCTTTTATGATAGTTTGTAGTTATACCTGTTCTATCACATCCCTGCTATTAGCACCCCATTTGCTGTTAATAACTATTAATTACACATATGCTGTTGCTAATGTTAGTGGTTAGAGTTGGGAGTCCTTAAGACAATTTCATACAGATTTAGTTCCAGATTGACAAAGTTTAAGATTAAAGCAAAACTTTGTAACTTTTGCTGAGTTATAGCAACAGCATTCTCTGTAGCCACAAGTGGATTAAATTCTGCTGGGCTCTGAATCTGAGCAGTTATGGGAACTGGAAGCAGTGCACTGTAGAAGCTAATGGCTAATGTGAAGAAATCAAGGCCTATCACTCAGGCAACAAACACAAAATTCATTAAAGGGGTTGATGAATTAGAGAAAGAATTACTGAGCTACCTTCTTCGTAAAGTAAAGAAGCTAGCCATAAAGCATTACACGATTCTCGCAGGAGATCGTACCCACTTACAAAACTATATAGAACCCCAGTCTCCCTATTAGAAGCCAGTGTACCATCTAAATGATTTTCAAGGGACAGTAGTTTCTTTAAACGCTTATTGATTCTGTTATCGCTCTTCATTCTTTGGTATTAGTTATGGAGCCGTAGATAATTTAATTCCAAGACCAAGAGTGTGGTTAGTCTTCCCTAAACCCCATCGTATTACAAGTCCTCCAGCAGTTTTGCTGTGTACAAGTCTGCGGCTGTTAAATGTAACCAGGTTAAACCAAAAACATAAGGATCATTGGAGTCATGAGATCGGCAGGTTGCAACACAACACTAGTTTGGCTTCCACTGTGTCCTGTTCTGATTTGTATTTAATCAGGTTTCATGTGGCTGGGTGTAATAGAATTAAGGTTCTACACTTGAAAGGGTTTGTTTATTTCTATCGGGACAGGAAAAGGAATTGGAATTTGATGACTGCTTGTTAAAGTTTGCCTCCTTTGTGTCTTTGCTGTTGTGTCCTCTTCTGTTGTGTGGTTTGAGTTCCTGTAGGTTGCACTCATTTTTCTCCATCTGCTTGGTGGCAAGAACATCAGTCATCATCATTATAGAAAAATTGTCTTTCTGTGTTGCAGAAGAAACCATGAAATGTTAAAAGCCATCACTTCCCATGTGGTGGCGAAGGAAGCACCAGACTGTGAGCAAATGGAAATGCTTTCATGAAGTGGATATACTGTGAGCCGGATCACTGCTGTGTTAAAGCAGCCACAGATAGAGAACAGCGGAACATATTGATTTCGATGGAAATGTCACAGGTTTTTGCTGCAGTGCTGTAAACACAATCTGTTCAGCCACTGGTCCTTATGCGTAGTTGTTTGGAGTGAGGATGAAGAAATAAGACACAAGCAGACCATTTTATTGGCTTCCTCACTGATGGAGTACACCTTGAATTTAAGTATCAGAGATTTAAGCACTTTTTCCTTTAACCTTTGATCTTTCGTCATGTGATTTAAGAAACCACTGAGAAACCCTGATGATGAAGGTCCTGTAACCTTAAGGAAGTTCTTATTTTAACCCAAACTTAAATCCTTTCCTAAACCTAACCAAGCAGATTTGTGCCTAAACCTAACCAAACCAGCTTAAGCTTAACCGTCTGGTTATTATTGTAATCGTGATGACAAATGTCCGGTAGCCTGCCACCGTTGGGGCGCTATTTCAGGAGATGCTTTCAATGGGTTGTATCAGGGGGTTGGGACAAATGACCGTTCAGGTTGAGGGACTTGTTGTTGACATTAGCTGTCCCTACGTTCAGCAGCACCTACAGAACTGCCACCATTATTGGAGAAGATCATGGGCTCATCAAAATCATTAAGATGTACCCTCTAGAATCCAAGAACATCCAAAGAATTTTCACGATCTTGACTGCAGTTTTGAGTTGGAACCAAATGCTGGCTGGTTGAAACAACCAACCATCCAACGCCACCATCTTTTCACTTGACAACTGATTGTTGTGTGCATTAATAAAATCCATCACTCACAAGTAATTGAAATAACAAACCTGAATTCTACTTCTTTGTCATAATATCCCAGTGAACTCCCCAAACCCCCCAAACCCTGCCAGTGTTAGTCTTTCACTGACCCCTGCTCTTTGACATCCTGTTCCCTTCTCTTCGGCCTCGCGATATTCCTATATCCACGCTGACCTTTCAGATCCAGCTGTGTGAGCTGTCTGTACAGATGTTAGCCCACCTCATGCTGTGGGATTAGGGAAGGATCGAGGGAGCCCTGGTGGGACTCATTGATGGATATATAACTAGATAAAGAGATACACCTGAGTTGAGAGTCTCGTATTCTGTCTGATCAGGCTCCAGAAGCTATTGGACTCTGTGGTTGCACTTTAAAACCAATTAAACACATTGAACAGAAGAAAGAGTTACCCTAGAGAGAGTTAAACCCTTATACATGTGCCAAGCTATGTAAATGTAGTGATTTCAGTTTTTCTGAAGAGAAGCTGTACATACCAGTCTCGTTTTGATCTTCCTGCTGTGTCGTCTCAAATGTGCTTTGCTAAGTGGGTTTAAAATGCTGAAAGGTTTTGGACAATCTTGAGGGGGTAAACCCAGAGGACGTCTGGACAAATTAGATAATCAAGGGTCAATCTTCATCCATGTTAGCGGTTATTGATTGCTGGCTCTGGAGAGAAGATTGGTAACGACAACAGAGGCCCTAAGCAGAATCTGTGGAACAGATGGAAAACAAATCAGTTGTCTGATCTGTTTAAAATGATGAAGAGGCCACAACAGGCAGCAAACATAAAGGTCTCTGACAAATGTCTGCTGACCTTTTTATACATAACAGATGATGGTGAAACAAAAGTTTTTAAAAAACAGTTTGAGAGGATATATCTGAAATGCATAGAACTTGTAATTGTCCAACTCTAATACCTTTTTGGTACTGTGTCTTAATCATTGTGTATCTGCAAAGTGCTGACAGCTGGCATCTTCTGTACAAATAGTTTTGATTTGTATCATAATTTTGCCATTTTTGACTATTATTTATTGTTTCAATCACATTTTTCTGCAATATGCATTCAACGTCATTGGTAGTGGTGCAGTCTTGAACAAAAGATTAATTGAAAATAATGCATTCATGTACGTAAACATAGGTTTGCAAAACAAAAAAATATATTGTTTTGGTATCAGTGGCGAATCGCAGGTATCATATCATGACTAGTAACCCTTTGTCATGATTTAAGTTAAATGTAAATGTCACCTCTACTACCTGTGCTTGTTATCCTGTCTCTTTTGTATAAAGGTGCCACATTGATCTGTGCAGCTTTTAGTTAATGGGTGAACTGCTGTAGCCAACAAGCTAACGGAAAACTTGTTAGCTTGCCAGGTGAGTCAGTCATCATTCAACCAAAAAATTGTGCATGGATTTACTTCACCCCTGTAAGTGAATCCACTAATCATGACAACTTTATTGGAATTAACTGAATTTTCTGCAAAATTTAATTGTTGTAAATACATGTCAGACCAGGTCTTAATCCTCTAAAACATATTTCTCATTATATTTCTTCTTATTTGCAAATACATGCTGCTTGTTTTACAAGATTTAAAGGATGCTGCTTCATGATGTGAGTGTTAAAGCTATTTTACTTGTGTTTGTTTAAAACTGCAGGGAGCATAATCTGTAAGAGGAGTCAGATTAATCCTGTCAGTGTGATCAATAATTAACACAGCAAATCCCAAGCTGCTATCAATTCCCCTGCTGCTTTCAGTAGTACAAAGGAGAGCTTTAAAAAACAACATCCGTCTTATCTGTACAAAATAGTATTAAGACTTAAAAACTAAATGACACTTTACTGATCATGATGAAACCTTTAACTGATGGGTTGCTGGTGAACTTGGCTCAAAATCCTTGAAAATCAGTTTGACTCCTGTGATCTAAACTGTGAAAACTAACATGTTGTTGTTGAGCATCTCTAAACTCCACAGAAATATATATTTTTTCTTTTGCTCAGAGCCATCTGGTCTTATGAGAATAAATCTAATTTGAAAATCTAACTCAGATTTGGATGAAAACATATTAAGCTGATATGAATTATGTATTGATTTAATTAAAGGATACTGGTTGCATTATGTATAAAGATCTAATGAACCCCAAAGACACAACATTCCCTTTTTATCAACAGTAATGTGTAGATAAATTAGTTTTGTAGTATATGGCGCATAGATCTATATTGGATTATAAACTATTCCATAATAAAGCAATGAATCATTGTCCGTCTCCCACTCCTTTTTTTACAACTTTAATTATTCAGGGTTGAGACATTTCTCTTCAAACTAGATTACTATTAATTCATAATAATCATAACAAAGATTTAAGGCACGAAACACATACAGTTGTGCTTCTCAGAGTGAGGGAATACAACAAATACAAATAGTAATAAACAGATGTTTGAGGGAATAAATACAGTAAACAATTGTAAAGCAAAATAAAAAAGCTGAAGTAGAAGTAAAGCATACATAAATACAGAAACTGCAATCACAATAAGGAAAAGTAAATAATGTATCAGCCCTCAGGAAAGCCCATTATCAAGACTGAGCAATGTTCATCACATGTTTAGGTCCTATGATCAGGACCTCTGTCTTCTGCAAAGGTTAGAGGACATTCAGTCTTTTATTTGATCTAAGTCTGAATTCTCATCTTGTAATTGAATCATATTTGTACATCATTGCTGCAGACATGCTCATAGGACTCCACACCGTCTTCATTTCTCTTTCCTCTTGCTTTGTTTTTTATTGTGTGTAATAAATCTGTGTGTGTTTAGAGCAGCACAGCACTGAGTGGTGGAAATTACACTGAGGCTCTGTCAGGTGGATTTATGCCTCTCCATGGGGGGCTGTGGATTTCACTGGTGTTGGAGCTGATTTATACAGGAGCTCAGTTTGGGATTTAACCTGTTGACTGTGAAAGCAACACCACAACACAAGATGGATGTGTTGTACGTTATGCAGTATCCATTACAGAAATGCTGCGATAGGGAGCAAGAAAATAGCTTTATAAAATCAGGCACAGTCAGAATCATGTGACTGTTTCGTCCAACGTTAAGGTTTGGTTCAACCAAAACTGCTTGGTTAAGGTCAAAGAAGACTGGTGGTCGTAGCTAAAAGAACTCAGTGTTGACAGTTGGTAGGAAATGAGTCAAAGTCAGACACTTGGCATTTGAACATACAACTAATGTAATTGCTTTTGTCATGAGGACAGATCAAGAATGAATATATTGACTGTTGGAAAAGTTTACTGTATCACTCAACCCTACTGGCCAATTACAATTCCTGTGGTCTGCATTTGTGTTACTCTTTTGTCAGCTCAGTTCTTATATATAAGGTTCTTTTGCCAGACAACAACCTGCTGCAGATATATAGACCTAGCTTAATAAAATCTCTTTGCTAGTTTCTTTCATTTTTCAGTTGTTTCTTCCTTTTTTAGCCATGCTAGGCTGGGGATGGCAGGTCTGTCAGTCTGTATGCTGGACTGTCTAGCATGCTAACATGCTAAGCAAAGATGGTGAACAGTTTAACCACTAAAGGTTGTGATTATGAGCACATTAGCATGCTGATGTTTGCATTTAGTGCAAAGCTCCACTATGTCTACATGCAATCTATCTAGAGCTGCTAGCATGGCTGTAGGCTGGTGTTTGTCTAAAAAACTCAGTCGCTTTATCTCTCTTTCTGTCTTTTTTGTCATATATCTATCTGTGGACATGTGGAAGCTGGCTTTTCCAGAACAGAAAGTCAATATTCTTACATGTTTTGAAACTCTGTGGTCGGTCATTTACGTCAGAAAGATGCATATATGGCGGATATGTCAGTTTCATATCAGCAGACTTTGATTTCCTGGTGATAAAATGAATGTGCTGCTTAAAAGTTGCAGTGTATGAGTCTGACTGAGAGTGGTGATGCCTGTTTTTATCTCGCAGATGTGAAGGATAACAGAGGAGGAAGAGCAAGACACAGCTTCCTGATAGATGTTCTGATACTGACACTGATGTGTGCTCATACAACCTCTCAAGTCATTTCTTCTCCTGTGCAGCAGGACTAGACTGTTGTAGACCCAGTCTTTCTTTCTTTTTCTCTTTGTTTGCCCTCTCTCCTATTGTGTGTGATTGCTCATACATTCTTAATGTCTCTGTGTGTTTTATGGTTTTGTTCTTGCTTGTTATTGAGATACAATGTTTAGAAGCCACCAGGGAAAAACCTTTCTACCACAACCTGAGTCTGAAAAAGCTGCAAACCAGTATTTCTGTCTGTCGGTATATGGCGTATATATTTCTGTTATTCAGCTGCTGCTTCATTAGGTGGACCTAGCTAACAATGGTGCAGTAAATTCTACACATATACATCAAAGAGGGTGTACTAAATGTTAGAAATATTAATAAAATAACATGAATTCAGTTTAAATCATGGCAACAACAACATAATTACTGGCCTCCATTCTGCTTTCTACTGTTTGTTAACCCTGTTTTCCGACATGTTTGTGATAACAAATATGACACACAAGTAAAAAAAATGTCATCTACTGGCAATGAGAAAGAGGTCAGTCATCTATTTTCAGTGGGTTCACACAAATTTAAAAAACCTGCATACTAACAGCTGAAAGCAAAGCTAGGAGAGTGGTGAGAACCTAAACAGTAAAATTGAAGTTTCCTTTCCATAAATACATCTATTTTTAAGCAATATTTTGGAAAAGCAAAAACAGTGCTTTGCACAAAAAGTGAAGCAACATTTTTAAGCTAAATTCCAAATGTATAAGGATTTGTTTTTTGAATTCAGGATTGATTCAACTGTCTTTTAAATTCTTTCCCCCCTCCACCATCACTTAGAAGATGAGCAAACATTTTGCAATAAATCCCTACTTTCTGTTCTGTACTGTTTTGTGCCGTTTTGTTGTTGGGATGACTGAGAGTCGTGGTGTTCTCCACCGTCAGCTGACCGAGCTGCTGTTCGCTGGTTTACCCTCAGGGAATCGTCACTGACAGACTGGATCACACTACAGACATTCCTGGTTTTCCACCAGTGATGACAGATCAATAAGCTCAACCTCCTCCCCCCTCCACCCTCCCTCCCCTGTCTTTGTCTCACCCTCAGCCTCACACCTCCAGAGGGCTTCATCAATACCTCGACTGATGGATGCTAAATGTGTGAGAGCTAGAAATAAGAAAGGTGTTGCTTCGAACAAACACAAGAATGAAGATGTAGCTGCTATTTTTATGAACCTAACTGTGATTGGAGTTGTAAAATACCGTGGTCAGTCTGGTTGGTGAACGGCCTCGCTCTGATTCTCGCTGTATTATCTTGAGGTACAGTGAGGTTATTGTGAAGAGATCAGAGCTCCTGGTTAATCACTGTCCACACTGTAATAAAGCACAGCGTTATATGTGCTTCCTCTCAGCTGAGTGAATTAGAGTCTTATGATTCTCTCACTAAATATACCACGTTGAGCCAGGAGGCAAACAGACTACGGCAGACTACAACTCATTCACTAGATGTATGTGCTTGAGCATGTTGGTGTGGAGTGGAAACCATGAATTATCTGACCATGTTTACTTGCAAGCTTCTTCTTCCTCTTGACTGTCTTTGCTGGTTCACGATCTCCCGCTAACTGAGTGATAGTAAGCAGCTTAAACTGCTTGAATCAGGCCCAGCAAGTTAAAGAGTAAAGCCGAACTGTAGATCAGCTAAAAAGACTTAGAAGTCATTAAAAACCAGCGTTCATCTCTGATATCCAGCCAGGAAACTTTTAAAATATCAAGAATTCTGAATGGAGTTTGGTGTGTTTGTTACAGCAACAGCACTTCCTGCTCCAGAAGCTGGGGCTCATGGGTAATATACACCATTCAGAAGTCTGAACTCCAATCAAATGATTCATAGGCTGTGTTTTCTGTACATGAAAACCACTTTACCACTCATACTCCCAGCCCAACAGAAGTAATTACCACTTGTAGTGGCAGAGGGCGCTGTTGCTCAACAAAGTTCCATTGTGTTGCTTTAAGAATGTCACTCACAAAAGATGGATTTCCGTTTTAATTTTTTTTAACTCTTACAGCAGAAACATTTCTAGGTTTTTACTGCGAATAATAGAAAGTGAAGTCTTTTCCTTAAACTGCATTATCACGGCGTCCATGTTGTTCACTGTCTCTTCTGCTTTCTCATGCTCAGACAGACAAACACACCCTCTCTTTCCCACCCCCACTTAGCTCTCTCTCCTCCTCTCTCTCTCTCACACACACTCAGTTACTATTTTCCCAGAAAGTCATGTTCTGGTCAGGACGACCCTGTGATCCCCTCCCTCATAATTCAGCAGACACACACCATCCCCTCTCTATCACCGAGTATGTTTTCTGTACGTCGGCTCGTTTAACTTCTGACGTCTCAAACTATTTCCTCTTTTCTTTCATTATTCATGTCACTTGGTATTTTTCACACACACATCCTGAATGCCCGTGGAAGCAGAAACTCAAGTTTCTTTGTGTGTGTTAACATGCGTCCCTGTCTGTTTTCCACAGGTTTATAGCGGTCATCACTATGACTGATGGGGATTATGACTACCTTATAAAGCTCCTTGCCCTGGGGGACTCCGGCGTGGGGAAAACCACCTTCCTGTACCGATACACAGACAACAAGTTCAACCCCAAGTTCATCACCACAGTCGGCATCGACTTCAGGGAAAAGAGAGTGGTGAGATCTCTCTCTCTCTTTTTATTTTTGGGGTTTTTATTTATTGTTTATTTTTTCCTGATGCAGCAAATTCTACATCCTCACCTTACACGCAGGTGATGCAGGCTCTGTTGCCATAGTTACCGTGGCATTTGCCCAGGCATTTTCTTTGGGCTTTATCTTTCAGAGAACAAACGGTGGGTCAGGTTAGGTCTGGATTTGCTGCTGCTGTACTCCCACAACAGCATGTCGAGCTGAGTCACAGTCGGGGAGATTGAACCGGGGTCACATCCACCAATAACCCGGGATAAATAATCTGTGAAAAGATGGTTCAGGTTAACTCCTTAGTGTCTGTGGTATTATTAAATGAAAAAAAGGAAATCTGCATGTATATTTCTTTTAACCAAGTTCTTTCTCTTCTAATCCACTTTGCTAACTTGTGGTGGTTCTGTGGCTCCTTCCACTAAGTCTTCCCTTCATTTGCGATGTTGCCGTAGATGATGCTGGGTCAGAGCAATGGTTCCCAACCTTTTTTCCAACCTTTGGTTTGTGGTCCATAAAACACAAAGTACTTGACAAGTACTCAGTCACGGGTTTTGACTGTAATGGAAGCAAAAGTTGTGAGCAGTTCACCCAGAGTGTGTTTTTTCTTTGTTTTTTATTTCATCAGTTTCTCTAATGGCTACTAGATGCCAGCCTGGTTCTAGACCTCTGACTTAATAGCTAAGATTTGCTCAGTAAATGTGTCTGGTGTTTTGCTCAGATAGGGTCAATCAGGTCTTAGTAGGTTGGATTAAAGGTGTAAATTTTTAGCTACATAGCTAATGTTAGCATTAACAGCTGTTTACTTACCAGTCTAGAAGAAACATTGTGAGTTTGGCATCAAACTTCATTCCTTTACCCGCCAAGCGCTGTCTCCATAGTGTGTTTTGCTTCTATTTCTGTCACTTAAGTTACCATGCTAACCAGCTAGCACAGTCTTGTTATACCACATTGTAATAGTGAGTCACCGTAGCGTCCAGTCTGTCCAACATGAGTGGATGAAGAAGTAGCGCTGCCCAGAGGACGTATTCTAACGTCTTGTCTTGTAAACGCAACTACGGCTGATGCTCTTGTTAAGTAAACAGCTGTTGATGCTAAACAGCAGTGGATATATGGATTTTAGCAGGTTTTGATTGATTTTTTTCCAGTTTAAACCTTGTCAGTTTTGGAAAAACATTCACTCTTGTTGCTGGAATCCAGGCGTCCACGAGTGAGACGCACTTATCTGAATCAGGGAGTGGGCGAGGCCCGGTTCGGTCAGCAGTTCGGTCGCCTTGGTGCTTGCGCTGCCTTCACATGTCTGAAATACTGACAACGCTGCTTTAACAGCTCTGGATGACTCATAGGATTGATTATCATTCCTCAACTCCTCTGCGTCTTTGGTGTGTGTGTGTGTGTGTGTGTGTGTGTGTGTGTGTGTGTGTGTGTGTTAAGGTCACACCAAGTTTTGAGCTATTTTATCTAGAATCAGGTGGAAGCAGACAAACTTGTGATCACAGCTGTAGTTCAGAGTAGTCAGGAAATTAACCTGGTCTCAAAGAGTTCTTCTTGATCCACTGTAGCTTGGACTGGACCTGAGTTGTGCATTGCTAAATGTAAATGAAACCATACAGCCCAGTTTTCTTTCAGACTTGAGTTTTGTTAGCTCAAGCAGAAAAAATAGATAAATCTTGCTCAAAAACTAATGCCAATGACTTATGACAAGATCATTTATCTTGCAAAAAAACCCAACAACAAAAAACAAAAACAATCCTCAAAATGTTAAGATTTAATCATCCTTAAATAAGTTATTACAACTTAAATTTGAACTTTAATTGGGCATTAATTTGAATACTGTTGACAAAAAAACAAAAAAATCAAGTAGCCAGTGAGAATCTTTAGTTTTGTTCACTCATTTTTTGATAAGATACTTTGTGATTTTAACACTATTGTAAACTATGTATTGGGGCTAAGTTACTTATGCATATGGGGACTTAAATTTATTTAGGTTAATGAAAACTTAAGAACTGCTTTTCTGGAAATTGTGAGTATATTCATCAAAGTAATTGAAAGATTAGAAAATTGTGCAGTTGTGGCATTTGTGAAAAAACCCAGCATCGTGTTCCAGCAATAATAATACTATAGCTCTCACTATATGAACATGCGTCATCATTTTCCACCTGATTTAAAAGTTGATTATCACCTAGAAAACTGAACCAAAAATACTGACTGCTTTGACCATGATCACACAGCCTTAAAAGAGTGTCAGAGAAAGTGACAGTGTCTCATCTGGGAGAATCAGAGGTGTGAATGAGCCCGAGGCTTCCTGCAGAGACACAAGCACAACCAGCTGCAGCACACAAGGGTTCATCATTATGAAGCAGGGATCGCTGTCCAGATCACTGTTAGTCAGACCAGCTGACAAATTCACAACAATTAAAACGGTGGAGACGTGAAAAATGGACACGGCAGAAACAAAACAAGTGGTGATAGAATGAAATATGAGCCTTGAAGTTGAATAATAGATCCATGAATATGAATGTGTGTTTGCACCTAAAACTTGAAGTTCATCAATCCATATTTGCAAAATACATAGTCCCAGAGGCCTGTTGACGTAGGGAGTGCTCGCAGGGCTGCTGGAGTAAACAACTATAACTGCCAAGCTAACTGCTAACATGCTAGCCAGCTAGGCTAGTGCTTATCAGTCACGATAACTCTCTTGAGCTTCTTCTGGTCGTTTGGTCGTGTACATTATTTCATTCCATTAACAGTCACTGAAGGGGGGGAAAAATTGCTAGTGGGATATGACCCATTACAAGTCCACACTGTTTACTCAAAAGATTTATTTGAAACATAAACTCCTGCATCATGACTCGTCTAAAAACAGTTCCTCTTTTGTGGAGTAGTGAGTAGTGACTGGCGCAAGACAGTTAATAAGCTAAAATAGCTTCCTCTATTTTGGACTCAACGGCGCAAATTTGTAGATTTATATGCAAAGAGGGTTGTTTTCCTTTTGGCCTTTCATTTCATTTGTCTTTCAGAGTCAGATTACCACATGTTTATTATGTCTCTTAAATAAAAACTGGTGTTGTTTCTTTCTCTACAGGTGTACACAGCGTCCAACCCAAATGGGACGACCACAGGGAAAACCTTCAAGGTTCACCTTCAGCTCTGGGACACAGCTGGACAGGAGAGGTGGGCTGCATCTTCAGAAAGAAACCAATCAGGATAATGGCTTATCTTTGTATTAGTCTAGCTTGTCATGCTTTGTCATTTGTGATATCTTGGATTGCTGTTTGGCCTGTTGTTTACAAGCAGCAGCCAGCACAGCTGACAGTTGACTTTAAAGCTCAGATGTATTCAGCTGCAGTTCCTCTAATGGCCACTAGATGCTAGCCCAGTTTCTTCCACTGAAGTTAGCATGCTAAACGCTTAGCCCAGCCCGTCACGTCTCGTAATACTACTTTGTGATAGTGACTCAATGTAGCGTCAGTCTGCCATTAGTCCAACATGACAGGATGAACAAGTTGCACAGCCCATTATTATTATTATTAGGGCCCGAGCAACGAGTTGCGTGGGCCCAACGGGGCCATGCAACGAGTTGCAAGGACCCTCTTGTTTTCGGTCTGTTTTATTATTATTATTATTATTATTATTATTATTATTATTTTTTTTTTCTTCTTTTTCCGCCTCTTAGATCGGCTTTTTGAGGGCCTTAACATGCGTGAAAACTTACCAAAATTTGCAGACGCGTCAGGCACGGCGAAAAATTTAATAATTTAGGGGTCTTGAGCATGGGCGTGGTAAAATGGCCTCGGTAGCGCCACCTACATTTTTAAACGGAACAGCCCCTCAAGCCCGTTGCGCCTAAAAATCTGAAAATCTGCACACATATGTAACATCCCATGACGCACCAAAAAGTCTCTTGGAGCCATATTCTAAACCCAACAGAAAGTATTTTTATTTTGACCGGAAGGTGAAAAAATTGTGTGTTTTT